>NC_041382.1:775914582-775921230 GCF_002162155.2 Triticum dicoccoides
CTCCCTTGGCCCTATATATAGTGGGGGGAAGGGAGGGCAGCCGCACCTAAGCCCTGGCGCATCCCTCTCCCTCCCATGACACATCTCCCTCCCCCCGCAGCGCTTGGCGAAGCCCTGTTGGAATCCTGCTACTTCCACCACCACGCCGTCGTGCTGCTGGATCTCCATCAACCTCTCCTCCCCCCTTGCTGGATCAAGAAGGAGGAGACGTCGCTGCTCCGTACGTGTGTTGAACGCGGAGGTGCCGTCCGTTCGGCGCTAGGATCATCGGTGATTTGGATCACGACAAGTACGACTCCATCAACCCCGTTCTCTTGAACGCTTCCGCGCGCGATCTACAAGGGTATGTAGATCCACTCCTCCCTTGTTGCTAGATGACTCAATAGATAGATCTTGGTGACACATAGGAAAATTTTGAATTTATGCTACGTTCCCCAACACTATAATATGCAAGGGATAACGGAAACAATTCCCAAGCACTTTGTGATGCTAAAATCGACGAAGGTAGAAATCAAGAAAAATATCAAGTGTTTTTGATGGTAGACAAGACCACTAGTTTCAAGAAAAGGGTAAAAAGGAAGAAGGGGAACTTCAAGAAGAACGGCAAGCAAGTTGCTGTTCAAGTGAAGAAACCCAAGTCTGGTCTTAAGCTTGAGACTAAGTGCTTCTACTGCAAAGGGATTGGTCACTGGAAGCGGAACTACCCCAAGTATTTGGTGGATAAGAAGGAATGGCAAAGTGAACAAAGGTATATTTGATATACATGTTATTAATGTGTACTTTACTAGTGTTCATAGCAACCCCTCAGTATTTGGTACTAGTTCAGTTACTAAGATTAGTAACTCGAAACGGGAGTTGCAGAATGAACAGAGACTAGTTAAGGGTAAAGTGACGATGAGAGTTGGAAGTAGTTCCAAGATTGATATGATCATCATCGCACACTCCCTATACTTTCTGGATTAGTGTGGAACCTAAATAAGTGTTATTTGGTGTTGAGCATGAATATGATTTGATCATGTTTATTGCAATACGGTTATTCATTTAAGTAAGAGAATAAATTGTTGTTCTGTTTACATGAATAAAACCTTATATGGTTACACACCCAATGAAAATGGTTCGTTGGATCTCGATCATAGTGATATACATATTCATAATATTGAAACCAAAAGATGCAAAGTTAATAATGATAGTGCAACTTATTTGTGGCACTGCCGTTTAGGTCATATTGGTGTAAAGCGCATGAAGAAACTCCATGCTGATGGGCTTTTGGAATCACTTGATTATGAATCACTTGATGCTTGCGAACCATGCCTCATGGGCAAGATGACTAAGACTCCGTTCTCCGGAACAAAAGAGCGAGCAACTGACTTATTGGAAATAATACATACTGATGTATGCGATCCGATGAGTGTTGAGGCTCGCAACAAGTATCATTATATTCTGACCTTCATAGATGATTTGAGCAGATATGGGTATATCTACTTAATGAAACACAAGTCTGAAACATTTGAAAAATGTTCAAAGAGTTTCAGAATGAAGTGGAGAATCATCATAACAAGAAAATAAAAATTTCTACGATATGATCGTGGAGACGAATATTTGAGTTATGAGTTTGGTCTTCAATTAAAACAATGTGGAATAGTTTCACAAATTCATGCCACCTGGAACACCACAGCATAATGGTGTGTCCGAACGTCATAACCGTACTTTATTGGATATAGTGCAATCTATGATGTTTCTTACCGATTTACCACTATAGTTTTGGGGTTATGCATTAGAGATAGCTGCATTCACGTTAAAAGGGCACCATCTAAATCCGTTGAGACGACACCATATGAACTGTGGTTTGGCAAGAAACCAAAGTTGTCTTTTCTTAAAGTTTGGGATTGCGATGCTTATATGAAAAAAAGTTTCATCTTGATAAGCTCAAACCCAAATCGGAGAAGTGCGTCTTCATAGGATACCCAAAAGAAAAATGTTGGGTACACCTTCTATCACAGATCCGAAGGCAAGATATTCGTTGCTGAGAATGGATCCTTTCCAGAGAAGGAGTTTCTCTCGAAAGAAGTGAGTGGGAGGAAAGTAGAAAACTTGATAAGGTAATTGTACCTTCTCCCTTATTGGAAAGTAGTTCATCACAGAAATCTGTTCTTGTGACTACTACACCAATTAGTGAGGAAGCTAATGATGATGATCATGTAACTTTAGATCAAGTTACTACCAAATCTCGTAGGTAAACTAGAGTGAGATCCGCACCAGAGTGGTACGGTAATCCTGTTCTGGAAGTCATGTTACTAGACCATGACGAACTTGCGAACTATGAGGAAGCGATGATGAGCCCAGATTCCGCGAAATGGTTTGAGGCCATGAAATCTGAGATATGATCCATGTATGAGAACAAAGTATGGACTTTGATGGATTTGCCCGATGATCGGCAAGCCATAGAAAATAAATGGATCTTCAAGAGGAAGACGGACGCTGATAGTAGTGTTACTATCTACAAAGCTAGAATTGTCACAAAAGGTTTTACACAAGTTCGAGGTGTTGACTATGATGTGAGTTTCTCACTCGTATCTATGCTTAAGTCTGTCCGAATCATGTTAGCAATTGCCGCATTTTATGAAATCTGGCAAATGGATAAATAAAACTGCATTCCTTAATGGATTTATTAAAAAAGAGTTGTATACGATGCAACTAGAAGGTTTTGTCGATCATAAAGGTGTTAACAAAATATGCAAGCTCCAGCGATCCATCTATGGACTGGTGCAAGCATCTCGGAGTTGGAATATACGCTTTGATAAGTTGATCAAAGCATATAGTTTTATGCAGACTAACGGTGAAGCCTGTATTTACAAGAAAGTGAGTGGGAGCACTACAACATTTCCGATAAGTATATGTAAATGACATATTGTTGATCGGAAATAATGTAGAATTATTCTGCAAAGCATAAAGGAGTATTTGAAAGGAGTTTTTCGAAGAAGGACCTCGGTGAAGCTGCTTACATATTAAGCATCAAGATCTATAGAGATAGATCAAAACGCTTGATAAGTTTTTTCAATGAGTACATACCTTGACAAGATTTTGAAGTAGTTCAAAATGGAACAGTCAAAGAAAGAGTTCTTGCCTGTGTTACAAGGCGTGAAATTGAGTAAGACTCAAAATCCGACCACGACAGAAGATAGAAAGAAAATGAAAGTCATTCCCTATGCCTCAGCCATAGGTTCTATAAAGTATGCCATGCTGTGTACCAGATCTATTGTATACCCTACACTGATTTTGGCAAGGGAGTACAATAGTGATCTATGAGTAGATCATTGGACAGCGGTCAAAATTATCCTTAGTGGAATAAGGATATGTTTCTCGATTATGGACGTGACTAAAAGGTTCATCGTAAAAGGTTACGTCGATGCAAGTTTTGACACTGATCTAGATGACTCTAAGTCTCAATCTAGATACATATTGAAAGTGGGAGCAATTAGCTAGAGTAGCTCCGAGCAGAGTATTGTTGACATAGAAATTTGCAAAATACATACGGATCTGAATGTGGCAGACCCGTTGACTAAACTTCTCTCACAACCAAACATGATCACACCTTAGTACTCTTTGGGTGTTAATCACATAGCGATGTGAACTAGATTATTGACTCTAGTAAACCCTTTGAGTGTTGGTCACATAACGATGTGAGCTATGGGTGTTAATCACATGATGATGTGAAATATTGGTGTTAAATCACATGGTGATGTGAATTAGATTATTGACTCTAGTGCAAGTGGGAGACTGAAGGAAATATGCCCTAGAGGCAATAATAAAGTTATTATTTATTTCCTTATATCATGATAAATGTTTATTATTCATGCTAGAATTGTATTAACTGGAAACATAATACATGTGTGAATACATAGACAAACAAAGTGTCACTAGTATGCCTCTACTTGACTAGCTCGTTAATCAAAGATGGTTATGTTTCCTAACCATGGACAAAGAGTTGTTATTTGATTAACAGGATCACATCATTAGGAGAATGATGTGATTGACATGACACATTCCGTTAGCTTAGCACTTGATCATTTAGTATGTTGCTATTGCTTTCTTCATGACTTATACATGTTCCTATGACTATGAGATTATGCAACTCCCGTTTGCCGGAGGAAAACTTTGTGTGCTACCAAACGTCACAACGTAACTGGGTGATTATAAAGGTGCTCTACAGGTGTCTCCAAAGGTACATGTTGGGTTGGCGTATTTCGAGATTAGGATTTGTCACTCCGATTGTCAGAGAGGTATCTTTGGGCCCTCTCGGTAATGCACATCACTTAAGCCTTGCAAGCATTGCAACTAATGAGTTAGTTGCGAGATGATGTATTACAGAACGAGTAAAGAGACTTGCCGGTAACGATATTGAACTAGGTATTGAGATACCACGATCGAATCTCGGGCAAGTAACATACCGATGACAAAGGGAACATTGTATGTTGTTATGCGGTCTGACCGATAAAGATCTTCGTAGAATATGTGGGAGCCAATATGAGCATCCAGGTTCTGCTATTGGTTATTGACCGGAGACGTGTCTCGGTCATGTCTACATTGTTCTCGAACACGTAGGGTCTACACGCTTAAGGTTTCGATGACAGTTATATTATGAGTTTTGATGTACCAAAAAGAGTTCGGAGTCCCGGATGAGATCGGGGACATGACGAGGAGTCTTGAAATGGTCGAGACATAAAGATCGATATATTGGAGGACTATATTCGGACATCGGAAAGGTTCCGAGTGATTCGGGTATTTTCGGGGGTACCGGGGAGTTACGGGAATACGAGGAAGAAGCAATGGGCCTCATGGGCCAAGTGGTGGAAGAGAGGAGGCAGGGCGCGCGGCCCCCCTAGCGCAAACCGAATTGGACTAGGGGGCCGGCCCCCCTTTCCTCCTTTTCCTCCCTCTCCTTCCTTCTCCTTCTCCTTCCCTTCCTTCCCCTCTCCTACTTGGACTAGGAAAGAGGAGGGAATCCTACTTGGAGTAGGATTGCCCCCCCTTGGGCGCGCCTCCTCCCCTTGGCCGCCTCTCCCCCCTTGCTCCTTTATATACGGGGCAGGGGAGCACCCCATGACACACAAGTTGATCTTCGTGATCGTTCTCTTAGCCGTGTGCGGTGCCCCCCTCCACCATAATCCTCAATAATATTGTAGCGGTGCTTAGGCGAAGCCCTGCGACGGTAGAACATCAAGATCGTCACCACGCCGTCGTGCTGACGGAACTCTTCCCCGACACTTTTCTGGATCGGAGTCCGGGGATTGTCATCGAGCTGAACTTGTGCTAGAACTCGGAGGTGCCGTAGTTTCGGTGCTTGATCGGTCGTTCCGTGAAGACGTATGACTACATCAACCGTGTTGTCATAACGCTTCCGCTGTCGGTCTACGAGGGTACGTAGACAACACTCTCCCCTCTCGTTGCAATGCATCACCATGATCTTGCGTGTGCGTAGGAATTTTTTTAGAAATTACTACGTTCCCCAACAATATATCCTCCTTCACTTCAAGGAGGATATATATACCGATAGATTCATCAAGCATGAAGCTATCAGTATATATATATCCTCCTTCACTTCCCTACCTGGATTAGTGTAACACCCTCGATGCGACTATATCTCCCATGTGTCGAGGCACGACTTAGAGGCATAATCGCATTGAAGGCATATGTCGCAAGTCAGGCAATCATCACAAACATCCCATGTAATATAGATAATGAAAAGGGATAACATAGTTGGCTTACACTCGCCATGTCAATCAAGTACATAAATAACATACATCATCCAAACACTCATGGCCCGACTACGGCGCCAAAATAGAAGATAAACCCAACATGCGACACGGTCCCAATCACCCCCAACTGGGCACCACTACTGATCATCGGGAAAGGAAACATAGTAACATTGAGAGTCCTCGTCGAACTCCCACTTGAGCTCGAGCGCGTCACCTGGAGCGGAATCATCTGGACCTGCATCTGGTGTAATAGTAATCTGTGAGCCACAGGGACTCAGCAATCTCGCACCCTCGCGATCAAGACTATTTAAGCTTATAGGAATGGCAAGGTAAAAGTATAAGTGGAGCTGCAGCAAGCGACTAGCATATATGGTGGCTAACTTATTCGCAAAAGAGAGCGAGAAGAGGAGGCAAAGCGCGAGCGAGAAACTAGAGAGCAACCTGCACAAACATTACTCCAACACCGTGTCCACTTCCCGGACTCCGCCGAGAAGAGGCCATCACGGTAACTCACTCAGTTGATTCATTTTAATTAAGTTAAGGTTCAAGTTATGTACAACCGGACATTAACAAATTCCCATCTGCCCATAACCGCGGGCATGGCTTTCGAAAATTCAAATCCCTGCAGGGGAGTCCCAACTTAGCCCATGACAAGCTCTCACGGTCAACGAAGGAATAGACCTCCTCCCGAGACGTTCCGATCAGACTCGGTATCTTGGTTCTTCAAGACACTTCGACAGGTTAAAACAAGACCAGCAACACCGCCCGAATGTGCCGACAAATCCCGATAGGAGCTGCACATATCTCGTTCTCAGGGCACACTCAGATGAGCAAGACGTCGGGTAGGCCAGCCCAGAGTTTCCCCTGGTAGCCCCGGACATCGCTCAGTTGG
>NC_041382.1:775921457-775931976 GCF_002162155.2 Triticum dicoccoides
GATGACCCTTGAGTCTGCAGAACCCAAGGGAAAGAAAAGGCTAGGGGGCAAATGGTAAAACCAAGGTTGGGCATTGCTGAAAAAGCTTTAATCAAGGCGAACTATCAAGGGGTTCCCATTATAACCCAACCGCGTAAGGAACACAAAATCCGGGAACATAACACCGATATGACGGAAACTAGGACGGCAAGAGTGGAACAAAACACTAGGCGAGAGGCCGAGCCTTCCACCCTTTACCAAGTATATAGATGCATTAAGATAACATGGCAATATAATGATATCCCAACAAGTAAATAAATGTTCCAACAAGGAACGGCCTCCAATCTTCACCTGCAACTAGCAACGCTATAAGAGGGGCTGAGCAAAGCGGTAACATAGCCAATCAACGGTTTGCTAGGACATGGTGGGTTAGAGGTTTGACATGGCAATTTGGGAGGCTTGAAAGCAAATGGTAGGCATCGTAGCATTAGCATAGCAAAAGAGCGAGCAAACTAGCATAGCTAAGATAGTAGTGATTTCGAGGGTATGATCATCTTGCCTGCAAAGCTGTCAGAGTTGACTGGATCCTCAAAAGCAAACTCAACGGGCTCCTCGTTAGCGAACTCGTCTCCCGGCTCTACCCAAACAAGACAAACAAGCAACAAGGATTCAATTAACCACGTGCAAGGGACAAACAATATGATGCAAAGATGGTATGCTATGCGGGATGCGATGCGGGATGTATATGCAAGATGTGACAGGAAATGCAAGATCCTGGCCTCAACTTGGAATCCAAGTGTGCCACTGGAAAGATGAGATGAAATCCCTTGAAAACGATATAAATAACGCCGGAATCGGAGTTACGGTTTGGAAATGGCAAAACTGCATATGGTAAACAGATCTCAGACTTGGTGAAATTAACACTTGTCTGGAATTTCAGACCAAGTAGCACTCTTCAGGGCAACAAAACAACATGCTACAAGACCTGAACATGGCAAAGTAAAACATGACATGGAGCTACTCAAATAGCTTAACAAAAGTCCCTTAGTGACCTTGAGCCAAAAGGGATCAGAAAATATACTAACAAGCATGGAAACATCGCAAAAACATAATCAGTTTTCAGACTTGGTGAAAACTGGCACATGCTGAAACATAACTCAAGTAGGCATGTTAACGAGCTCGATGCACTCACTACGGAGAAAGACATGGCAAGAAAAGCATACATCTATCAAGAACACACAAAATGCAAGCTAGACATGGCAAGAACAATAACATAGCATGCACGAATCAACTACAACATCTTCGGCAAAATTGCAAACAAGTTGACAATCTGCCCAGATTCACAAAGTAGCAAAAGTAGAGCTCGATTGACTCAAGCTAGGGTGCTCCATAATTGCAAAAAAAAGACATGGATGGATGGAGCACTACAAGATGAATAAAACATCCTTACTGATCATCCTCAAAAGAGGCATGGATCACTAGGAAACAACATGAACATATGGCAACATGAGATAAACAGATCAAGGACTTAGTGAAATTGCTAAGTCCCTGAAAACAGAATTAGCAAGTGCACCACTTTGCAAGCTTGCACTAGTCACCACACACATCACAAAAATACATGGGTTGCACCTCTGGAAAGATGACAAAACCCTTAACAAAACATATGTAGAGCATCAGGGCATATCCTGCACACAATAATCATGGAAAAAATGTCAACCTCCGAATTTCCAGATCCAAATCCGGCGTGGTTTACGAGGATGGCCGGAGTTCCTGTTCACCCGAGGAGCTCGGGTCGCCGGAGCCGAAGGAGAGGCGAGGTGGTGGTGCGGCCGACGAGGGGCGGGGCAGCGGCGGCCGGTGAGCAGCTCCGGCGAGGCGGCGCGGTGGTGCGGCGGGCTCGGGCTAGCTCGCCGGCGACGAATTGGCGGAGTGAAGCGGCGAGGAGGCCGGTGCCGGCGGGCGGCGGAGCGGCGAAGAGGCAGGCCGACGCGGGCGCAGCTCCAACGCGCAGACGCGGGCGGCGGGCGATGCGGGCCGGGGAGGGCCCGCCCCGGGCCTCGCGGGCTGGCGGCGGAGGAGGCCGGAAGGTGCCACTTGGCGCGATCTGATTGGGCGTGGGGCGGCGGTGGCTTTGTCCGGCGGCGACGGACGTGTCCGGCTGATGGCGGAGCGGATTTTAGGGTTTCGGAGGTAGGAGGAGATCCGAAAATCGGGGGGCCTTTAAATAGGCATAGGAAGAGCTAGGAGAGTCCAAATGAGGTGCGGTTTTCGGCCACGCGATCATGATCGAACGATCTAGATGATGGAGCAGAGTTAGGTGGGTTTTGGGCCAAATTGGAGGGGTGTTGGGCTGCAACACACGATGCCTTTTCGGTCCCTCGGTTAACCGTTGGAGTATCAAACGAAGTCCAAATGGTACGAAACTTGACAGGCGGTCTACCGGTAGTAAACCAAGGCCGCATGGCAAGTCTCGGTCCAATCCGGAAATGTTTAATCCCCACACATGAAAGAAATCTAGAAATGACCACCGGAGGAGAACGAAGCGCCGGAATGCAAAATGAACAACGGGGAAAATGCTCGAATGTATGAGACGAACACGTATGCAAATGCAATGCACATGATGACGTGATATGAGATGCATGACAACGACAACAACACACGGAGACAAAAACCCAAACCCGAGAAAATAAAAATAACTTAACACCGGAAACGGCAAGAGTTGGAGTACAAATTGGGAAAGTTACATCCGGGGTGTTACAACACTCCACCACTACGAAAGGATCTCGTCCCGAGATCTAGGACTGAAAGAACGCCGGGTACTCAGAACGGAGGTGATCCTCGCGTTCCCAGGTAGCTTCATGGTCGGAATGGTGTGACCACTTGACTTTGAGAAATTTGATTGACTTGTTGCGAGTCTTGCATTCAGTCTCTTCAAGAATAGCAACTGGGTGCTCACGATAAGAGAGATCTTCTTGGAGCTCAATGTCCTCGAAGTTGACAGTGCGGTCAGGAGTCTTGAAGCACTTTCGGAGCTGAGAGACATGGAACACGTCATGAACATTTGCAAAGTTTGAAGGAAGCTCGAGTTGATAGGCGAGGTCGCCTCTCTTGCTGACAATCTTGAAAGGTCCCACGTATCTGGGGGCAAGCTTCCCTTTGATACCGAAGCGACGAGTACCTTTCATAGGAGAGACAAGGAGGTAAACATGATCTCCGATCTCGAAAGCCAAATCACGGTGCTTACTATCATAGTAGCTCTTCTGACGGGATTGGGCTGCTTTGAGGTTATCACGAATGACTTTGCACATTTCTTCTGCCTCTGTGATTAAGTCATTACCCAAAAGCTGACGTTCACCGGTCTCAGACCAGTTGAGAGGGGTACGGCACTTCCTGCCATACAGAATTTCAAATGGGGCCTTGCCCGAACTTGCTTGAAAATTGTTGTTGTAGGAGAATTCTGCATAAGGAAGACAATCCTCCCACTTCATGTCGAAGGATATCACACAAGCCCTGAGCATATCTTCAAGAATCTGGTCGACATGCTTGACTTGACCGCTTGTTTAAGGATGGAAAGCTGTGCTGAAGCGGATGTTGGTGCCCATGGCCTTCTGAAAAGAATCCCAAAAGTTGGAGGTAAAGATGCTGCCACGGTCTGAAGAGATCACTTGAGAAATACCATGCAGAGAGACAATTCGAGAGGTATAGAGTTCCGCCAATTGAGTTGCAGTGATCGACTCTTTGATAGGCAGAAAGTGAGCCACTTTAGTGAGTTTGTCGATGACAACGAATATAGCATCATTGCCACGCTTGGACTTTGGAAACCCAGTCACAAAGTCCATTTCAATGTGGTCAAACTTCCATTCTGGAATGGCAAGAGGTTGGAGGAGACCAGCTGGCCTTTGGTGTTCTGCCTTCACTCTTCTGCAGACATCACATTCATTCACGAATTGAGCGATCTCGCGCTTCATTCGAGTCCACCAATAAGCTTGCTTAAGGTCCTGATACATCTTCGTGCTCCCAGGGTGGATGGAGAGGAGAGAATTGTGAGCCTCGTTCATGATCACTTTACGGAGGTCACCTTTGGGTACAACAATTCGATCCTCGAAGAAGAGAGTGTCCTTGTCATCAAGGCGGTAGCACTTGTACTTGGGTTGACTCTTGGCAATCCCAATCTTCACCTTTTTCACCATAGCATCAAGAAGCTGGGCTTGGCGAATCTGGTCTTCCAAGGTAGGAGAGACTTGAAGGTTGGCGAGGAAACCTTGAGGAACAACTTGCAGATTAAGTTTGCGGAAAGCTTCACAAAGCTCTGGTTGATAAGGCTTGAGAATCAGACTGTTGCAATAAGCCTTCCTGCTCAATGCGTCAGCAATCACATTGGCCTTGCCTGGAGTATACTCAATACTCGGATTATACTCTTGAATCATTTCGACCCATCGAGTTTGCCTGAGGTTGAGATTAGGCTGAGTGAAGATGTACTTGAGACTCTTGTGATCAGTGAAAATGTCCACTTTTCTTCCCAATAAAAGATGTCTCCAAGTCAAAAGAGCATGCACAACTGCCGCCAACTCGAGATCATGAGTGGGTAGTTCTTCTCATTAGGTTTCAACTGGCGAGAGGTATAAGCAATAACTTTCTTCTCTTGCATCAACACTGCGCCAAGACCTTGGAGAGAGGCATCACAAAAGACCTCGTACAACTTGGATTCATCAGGCGGAGTAAGAACTGGAGCAGTGATCAATTTCTCTTTCAAAGTGTTGAAAGCAATGTCACACTCCGGAGACCAAACGTACTTGACGTGCTTCTGGAGAAGATTAGAGAGAGGCTTCGCGATCTTAGAAAAGTTTTCAACGAATCTTCGGCAATAGCTTGCGAGACCGAGGAAGCTACGGAGTTGCTTCACGTTCTAAGGAGGTTCCCAATTCACAATTGCAGACACCTTCTCAGGATTCACGGCAATGCCCTTGGCAGAGATGATATGACCAAGATAAAGAACCTCATCGAGCCAAAATTCACACTTGGAGAACTTGGCGTAGAACTGATGTTCCCTGAGCTTATCGAGTACCAAACGCAAGTGCTTGGCATGATCTTCCTTGTTCTTGGAGAAAAACCAGAATGTCGTCGAGATAGACCAAAACGAAGTCATTGGTGTAGGCGTTGAAGATGAAGTTCATCATGCGAGAGAACGTCGGACGAGCGTTGACGAGGCCAAAAGACATGACAGTGTATTCATATGAACCAAATCTTGTCCTGAAAGCCGTCTTGGGAATATCTTGCTCACGGATTCGAATCTGATGATAACCCATACGAAGATCAAGCTTGGAGAATACTTGGGCACCTTTGAGTTGTTCGAACAGCTCATTGATGTTGGGAAGTGGATATTTGTTCTTGATGGTCTTCTTGTTCAATGGATGGTAATCAACACAAAGTCGGTCCGTTCCATCCTTCTTCTTCACAAAAAGAACACCACAACCCCATGGAGAAGAACTAGGCCGGATGAGACCCATTCTTTCTTGCTCATCGAGTTGTTTCTTCAGCTCCTTCAACTCTTCAGGTCCGAGCTTGTAAGGACGTTTGCACACAGGTTCCGTACCAGGCTCAAGATCAATAACGAATTCAACTGGCCGGTGCGGAGGCATTCCTGGAAGCTCTTCTGGAAAGATGTCTTGATATTCACAAACGACTGGAATTTGCGAGATGGCATCGAGTTCACCCTTCTCATTAAGAGAAAACAGACGGATGGTATCATCACGAGCGGCAAAGACAATTACATCCTCAGACGAATGAGTCAGTTGAATCTGCCTGGCTGCACAATCAAGATGTGCCTTGTGCTTAGTAAGCCAATCCATTCCGAGAATAAGATCAATATCCGAGTTACCAAGAACCATAGGAGAAGAAAGGAACTTGTAATCGCCCAAGGTGATAGTAACATCCGGAGCCATCATTTTGGTGTTCATGAACAAACCCGGAGAAGAAACCGCTATAGGCTTAGGCAAATCAATAGTATGCACATCATGCCTTGATGCAAAAGGCTTCGATAAAAATGATAAAGATGCACCAATGTCAAAAAGAACTCTTGCGGGAATATCATTAACAGGAAGGTTACCCATGATCACATCTGGTGATTCCTCTGCCTGAGCTGCATTCAGCAAGTTGACCTTGGCGGACTTGGTGTTATGCTTGACCATAGCTGTACTTGCCGATCTCACAGGAGGAGGAGGAAGAAGACGCCTCTGGTTGAAACACTTGTTGGCATAGTGACCCTTCTGTTGGCACTTGTTGCACGTGACCTCTGAAAGCGGACGGTGGTACGGAGCACTCGATCTTGGAGCTTGAGACGAAGTCTTGTTCTGAAAGCCAGGGTTGGGTGGGAGGGAAGAACCACTGCCACCTTTGCTCTTCTGAAACGGCTGACGAAACGTAGGAGGAGGAAGCCAATACTTCTACTGCTTGGCCACTTGAGTAGGAAGGAGTAACATCTCTGACTCGCTTCTTGGAAGCATCACACCTCAACTGAGCAGCCTCTTGCTTCAGTGCCATGTTGTAAAACTCATCGTATGTCAAGGGCTCAAAGAGGACAAGAGCTAGCTGAATTTCTTCTCTGAGACCACCCCTGAACTGGTATATCATGCTCTTCTCATCTGGGACGTCCTGCTTGGCAAAGCGGGTGAGCTTCTGAAACAACTTGTTGTAGTCATAGACAGACAAAGAGCCTTGCTTCAGGTTGCGGAATTCCTCACGCTTGCTTTCAACCACGCTCTGAGGAATATGATGAGCTCGGAAATCTCGACGGAATTCATCCCAAGTGATAACACGTCCACCTCTGGAGTCCTTGTACTGCTGGAACCATTCTGCAGCTTGATCTTTGAGTTGGAAGGAAGCGAACTTGACAAAGTCCTCAGGCCTGACGTTACTGCACTCGAAATGCTTGCACAGATCCACGAGCCAATCATCAGCATCGGTTGCCTCAACACAATTGCTGAAAGTCTTTGGCCCATTAGCAAGGAACTGGTTGAGTGTAGCAAAGTGATTCTGATTGTTGCCTTGATTCCCTTGGTTGCCTTGATTGCGCTCTTGGAGAATTTGCATGATCAACTGTGTGTTTGCATTGGTTGCAGCCATCACAGCTTGCCATGCCTCCGGAGGAGGTGGAGGTGGTGGCGGATCAGGATTCGAAGTCGTGCGCGTTGGAGGAGCCATCCTGAAGAGGTTGACCACCATTAGCACATAGACAGATAAATGAAGCTGAATCCAACGGAATGAAAATTGCAACATATAGTCTTCACATCCGAACAAAATGAATGAATGCATTCCTCTTGAAATGGTCATATATCCATAAATTGAGAAGCCACGTAGAATTAAGGTAGAGAAATAAATCAACAAGGTACGGATCAAGAACGAATAATCGGTAAGAAATCCCAATCTCAAACCAATATCCGTGGAAGAAGAAACTAGAGCTACAAGAATTCCCACCTATGAAACTCCCGAACCTTTCCGGTTATGCAATCAGGTGTTGGGGATACAGGGGAACCATAATATCTCACCCAAACTAGCAAATCCTACATCTAGCTGTATCCATCCTTCAACAAATAACCGAGAAAAAACTTCGGAAACCATCTACCTCAACCTTCGAAAGCATCCGTTATACAAGTTATGGCGATACTCCCGAACTCCCGCCCCAGTACTGGGTGGCGTCGAGATTATCTCACCAACGAACTGCATAAAAGAGATTTTCGATGTTGGCGTACTAAATTCAGGTATTTCAGAACTGCAATGATAAAATTATGATGACAACACCTCAGAGCTCAACTCCTCGGGACACATCCACTAAACCCCTGACAGGAGGCACCAAGACAATGCTCTCATCATAAAACCATCGGAACGATTCCAAGATACCCGCGTGATCCTAAAAATTTTTTTTAGTGAAATTTGAGAAGAGAAGAGTCAAAACTCTACGTCAGGATGCCTTACCAGAGCGATGAGGAGACTGGGAAGTAAAAAGAATTCCTAAACTCTCCGATATATAATTCCTAAATGACTCAAAACATTTTTCTAGACACAACTCGGCTGCTAAAAACGATCAAGCAATGGGGCTCCTAAGGTCGGGGAAGGCTCTGATTACCAACTTGTAACACCCTCGATGCGACTATATCTCCCACGTGTCGAGGCACGACTTAGAGGCATAATTGCATTGAAGGCATATGTCGCAAGTCAGGCAATCATCACAAACATCCCATGCAATATAGATAATGAAAAGGGATAACATAGTTGGCTTACACTCGCCACGTCAATCAAGTGCATAAATAACATACATCATCCAAACACTCATGGCCCAACTATGGCGCCAAAATAGAAGATAAACCCAACATGCGACACGGTCCCAATCACCCCCAACTGGGCACCACTACTGATCATCGGGAAAGAAACATAGTAACATTGAGAGTCCTCGTCGAACTCCCACTTGAGCTCGAGCGCGTCACCTGGAGCGGAATCATCTGGACCTGCATCTGGTGTAATAGTAATCTGTGAGCCACAGGGACTCAGCAATCTCGCACCCTCGTGATCAAGACTATTTAAGCTTATAGGAATGGCAAGATAAAAGTATAAGTGGAGCCGCAGCAAGCGACTAGCATATATGGTGGCTAACTTATTCGCAAAAGAGAGCGAGAAGAGGAGGCAAAGCGCGAGCGAGAACTAGAGAGCAACCTGCGCAAACATTACTCCAACACCGTATCCACTTCCCGGACTCCGCCAAGAAGAGGCCATCACGGTAACTCACTCAGTTGATTCATTTTAATTAAGTTAAGGTTCAAGTTATCTATAACCGGACATTAACAAATTCCCATCTGCCCATAACCGCGGGCACGGCTTTCGAAAATTCAAATCCCTGCAGGGGAGTCCCAACTTAGCCCATGACAAGCTCTCACGGTCAACGAAGGAATAGACCTCCTCCCGAGACGTTCCGATCAGACTCAGTATCTCGGTTCTTCAAGGCCTCAACTTGGAATCCAAGTGTGCCACTGGAAAGATGAGATGAAATCGCTTGAAAACGATATAAAGAACGCCGGAATCGGAGTTACGGTTTGGAAATGGCAAGCGATTCAAATATGACCGTGATCTGCGATTTATAACAAGTAGCCATCTAAATGCAATGAGATGAACATACTACAGCACCCAAACATGGCATCAAAATACATGGCAGGGATGCATTCAAGATGCTTAACAAAAGTTTAGCACTGAGCTACGGCCAATTCATCCATTAACAGGTTCAAACAAGCATGGCAAAACTGCATATGGTAAACAGATCTCAGACTTAGTGAAATTAACACTTGTCTGGAATTTCAGACCAAGTAGCACTCTTCGGAGCAACAAAACAACATGCTACAGGACCTGAACATGGCAAAGTAAAACATGGCATGGAGCTACTCCAATAGCTTAACAAAAGTCCCTTAGTGACCTTGAGCCAAAAGGGATCAGAAAATATACTAACAAGCATGGAAACATCGCAAAAACATAATCAGTTTTCAGACTTGGTGAAAACTGGCACATGCTGAAACATAACTCAAGTAGGCATGTTAACGAGCTTGATGCGCTCACTACGGAGCAAGACATGGCAAGACAAGCATACATCTATCAAGAACACACAAAATGCAAGCTAAACATGGCAAGAACAATAACATAGCATGCACGAATCAACTACAACATCTTCGGCAAAATTGCAAACAAGTTGACAATCTTCCCAGATTCACAAAGTAGCAAAAGTAGAGCTCGATTGACTCAAGCTAGGTTGCTCCATAATTTCAAAAAAAAGACATGGATGGATAGAGCACTACAAGATGAATAAAACATCCTTACTGATCATCCTCAAAAGAGGCACAGATCACTAGGAAACAACATGAACATATGGCAACATGAGATAAACAGATCAAGGACTTAGTGAAATTGCTAAGTCCCTGAAAACAGAATTAGCAAGTGCACCACTTTGCAAGCTTGCACTAGTCACCACACACATCACAAAAATACATGGGTTGCACCTCTGGAAAGATGACAAAACTCTTAACAAAACATATGTAGAGCATCAGGGCATATCCTGCACACAATAATCATGGCAAAAATGACAAAAAGCTAAATGGAGTAGCAGATCTGACAATTAACTCAAATAGCCCTCTTCTAACAGCATTTCGGGCATTAAGATGAACTCAAATGAAAATGATGCAATAGAATGAAATGATGTACTCTCAGAGATGAACATTTTGATATGCTATATGCATGAATCGGAGCTACGAATGCAAAGTTACGAGGCCATGAACATGAGCACTTGGGCTAGGGTTTCTGAGAAAAAGTCAACCTCCGAATTTCCAGATCCAAATCCGGCGTGGTTTACGAGGATGGCCGGAGTTCCTGTTCACCGGAGGAGCTCGGGTCGCCGGAGCCGAAGGAGAGGCGAGGTGGTGGTGCGGCCGACGAGGGGCGGGGCAGCGGCGGCCGGTGAGCAGCTCCGGCGAGGCGGCGCGGTGGTGCGGCGGGCTCGGGCGAGGTC
>NC_041382.1:775932330-775952062 GCF_002162155.2 Triticum dicoccoides
GAGGTCGCCGGCGACGAGGCGGCGGAGCGAAGCGGCGAGGAGGCCGGTGCCGGCGGGCGACGGAGCGGCGAAGAGGCAGGCCGGCGCGGGCGCAGCTCCCACGCGCGGACGCGGGCGGCGGGCGATGCGGGCCGGGGAGGGCCCGCCCCGGGCCTCACGGGCTGGCGGCGGAGGAGGCCGGGCGGTGCCACTTGGCGCGATCTGATTGGGCGCGGGGGCGGCTGCGGCTTTGTCCGGCGGCGACGGACGTGTCCGGCTGACGGCGGAGCGGATTTTAGGGTTTTGGAGATAGGAGGATTTCCGAAAATCGGGGGGCCTTTAAATAGGCATAGGAAGAGCTAAGAGAGTCCAAATGAGGTGTGGTTTTTGTCCACGCGATCGTGATCGAACGATCTAGATGATGGAGCAGAGTTAGGTGGGTTTTGGGCCAAATTGGAGGGGTGTTGGGCTGCAACACACACGAGGCCTTTTCGGTCCCTCGGTTAACCGTTGGACTATCAAACGAAGTCCAAATGGTACGAAACTTGACAGACGATGTTGACAATTTGGCTTCTAATTAATACTCTGATCCATCATTAATTGGCCTAGACGACTTAATGTTAAGCAACTTCATGATTGGATTGGATGTGGATTGGAAGCTAGCTGGGCCAAGGAACTTAGGCGTCTCCTACTTATTTTTTTTTCTGAAGATGAGGCGTCAGCTACTTAACACACCCTTCGGATGCTGGGCAGCTTAGTCTTGGTTTTGCTACTTCTTAGTTTCTTCCGCCTTTTTTGTTTTTGTCTTTTCTCCATTTAGCTTTGTACTCTCCCCTGCTAGGGGTTTCTATCAATGCAATTGACACGCTTTCATCCAATAAAAAATATTAGTTGTGCATGCATCCGAATATTTGGAAGTTTCCAAGAACTTACTGACTCACCACATAGTATTATGCATATAAAGGGAGAAAAGGTAAGCAGTTGTAGATGAACACACGCATGGACACACAGATACAACAGACATATACTAGAGAGTGATACAAATGGGTAACTCGAGGGCGGTGCAATGGTGGGATGAGCAGCAGCTGCGTGCCCTTGTATTCGGCAGCCTTGCCGTTCAGTACTTCCTGTGTTTCTCCGCTACCAGGCGTAAATCCCGTATCCCACCCTGGTACAGATTCTTCATCTGGTTGTCTTATCTTGGCAGCGACGCTCTTCCGATATACGCCCTTGCCACGCTCTTCAACCGTCAGAAGAGGCTGCAGTACCATACCGACGATCTTCAGGTCCTATGGGCTCCTGTCCTGCTGATCCACCTCGGCGGGCAGGTTGGCATAACCGCCTACAACATAGAAGACAACGAGCTATGGAAGCGGCACTTCCTTACGGCCTTATCTCAGGTGGCTCCATCTGCTTGCTAATTTAGTACAATAGCTATATATTCTCTCTAGGTAGAGCATTTTGGTGGCCGAGCTACCTGGAGGCCGGAATCTGGGCCGTGTTTTATAGCGCTGTGATGTGTGCTGCTGTGTTTCCGTTTCCTTTTACACTGACTATTAAGTTGCAATACATCAGTGCCATGGTCTTCGGTGCTGCGTTTGTACACCGGCCTGATGTTTGTACCTACTGGCCGTTTTAAATGTCACACACGTAGTGGGCTGGTGGGTAATTAATGGTCTTTAGAAGGGCCCACATACAAAATTAATCTCTATGACATACAAAACTAATCTCTATGACATTGCCTTTCGGGCTTTTTGTTGGTGTCAACAATCACTTTTAGAGTATTATTTTTGGCGCTGTGCTGATGACTGATGACTGACGTGAAAGTCTGCACTTTCAAGTGGATTTTCACTGAGTTCTTTCAAATGATAGGTGCACCCCAACCGTGCATAATCCTAGTAACCTATCATTTGTAGAACATTTTATTAACTTGTTTCTGTTGAATATATCGATTTTTCTTATCATAATTTATCTCCTCCCAGTTACTTATGATGATTGTATGATACAAATGCAGGGGGTGTGTGGTTCTAACTCATAACTTGCCTATTGAGATTCATGCTTCCAAAATTTATACTAGGACTATGTTTGAAAAGTTCAATGAGATGCTTTATGAAGGCGGGTTGTATATGCTGGTTGAAGTTGTACCGCGTCGTGAGTACACCACCAGGTATGTTAAGAAGGATTCGAGAGAAATGCGGTGCAAGAATTACTTCATCGTTCAAGTGAACGATCTGGGTGATGAGTTCAAGTGTGAATGTGGCATGTTTGAGCATTTCAAGATGGTGTGCGGCCATGTGCTTAAAGTATCTTCCCTTTTCTATTTTAATCCGTGTGCCAAGGAAATTATGATATACTCCCTCTGATTCAAAAAGTGTCTGCATTTGTTGTGCCTAGAAATTGTGAAACTAGGCCACAACAATGTGGATGCATATAGTCTTTGCTATGGAGCAACTGAGAAATGTGAAAACAGTAGTGAAGCCTGTTGTTGCTATACGCGACAGCGTGGGGCTATCTGGCAGAGAAATGGCAGCTGATTCTGTAGGATCAGAGATAGGAAATAAACAGCATTTTGGTCTACCAAAACCAGCACCGAGTGGTTCGCAATGTTCCGATAGTTTTGCAGCACTATTGAAGAAGAGGCCAGCGGGTCGCCCTAGCACAAGTCGCCAAAAGGCGCCATAGAGCAGCCGGCTAAAAGGACTAGATTATGTTCTGTTTGCAGGGGTCAGGATCACAAGAGCACCACTTGTCTGCAGCAAGGCGATCTTCCAAAGGCATCGAGGAAGTCGCCTCGATGCTCAAGATGCAGCTTGTGAGGTCACAGAAAGAACACTTGCACCAACCCACCAAAATCAGACTTTCAAGATTGATTTCAGTGTGACTGCATGAAGTTCAGTTTGCTAACTGAATAATCCTCTGTTTGTCAAGTGAGAACATTCCGTAGGTGTGAGCTGGTGTCGCTGTTTAATTCCTCTAGTGCACTGAATTTGTGATGTTGCTATGACCAAATATGTGGTTTAACTTTTTCTGTGATGGGAATTCTGGGGTTCTTGTTTCTTAATTAGATCATTGTCAGCGTGTTCTGATGTTTGTCGTGTGTAGATGCAGAGGCACCAAACATTTACAGTATATGTTGTCATGTTTGTCGTGTGCAAATTGCGCAGGCGAGACAGTTTAGTTAGAGCACATGAAGACCGAGTCAATCCCATGTGCTCCCCGTGGAACCCTCACTATGAACATGTGTGGCCGTTTGATGGCAACTGTGCGCGCTCTCCGGTGCCGAGTCTCTACATGAGCTGCCACTGTTTTATTTAATAGCAATACGGGAGACTGAAAAAGGCTAGTTGCTGAAATACGGCAGACGCATGACTGCGTGGCGCTGATCAACGCAACGCGCGACGGCACAGATATCAGCCTCCTGGTAGCTCGGCCTCCAAAAGGCATTTTCGCTCTATTCCAAATTACTTGAAGTTATAGCTTTGTTTACCCCGCAAGAAAAAAAATAGCTTTGTTTAAAGTTAAAACCTTTTCAAGTTCCACCAAGTACATAGAGAAACTGAGGAACACAGAAAATATTTACAGCATCAAAATATATGTAGCAAGCAAATATATATGGCTAACCTAATATGGTGTTGTAGATGTTAATATGTTTTTCTACAGACTTTGTCAAATTTAAGGAAGTTTGGATTAGAACAAGGGGTGTAGGCTGTAGCCACTATTTTCCCCTTAGAACAAAGCTAGAATTTCAAGTAATTTGGAATGGATGGATTGCTACACATATCAATGCTCATTTGTTGCTTGCATATATAGACGCGTCTCCAATTTGATTGTATTTCTCCACTCCAATTTCACAATCTCAGGTGACAGTAGCCGTCTATGTGTTCTGCAAGTCATGGCCATCGTCAGCCGATAGCACACTATTGGCTTCAGCGTTTCTCCTTTTTCTCGCTGGGGTTCTCAAATGCTTCCATAAACCTTTGGCTCTCATGGATGCTAGCTTTGGCTGCCTTGATAGGTACTTTTCACCCGAGGATAGAACCAGTAGTATTGAGGGAGAAAAACAGCTAGAGACATATGTACAAGAAGCACGGGCCGCCATGCTCCTAAGGCAAAAAGATCCTAAACTAACCGGCAAGACCAGTATACAAGCCAATTTGCCCTATACATTACTGTTACACTATGCAGATTCGTATTCTTATCGGGTTCGTAGACTGAAGATAGTCTGTCCATATAATGATGAAAAAGGACTTCACTTTGCACTAAAAGGCATCCTCTCCAAAAAATTTGATCTTCTGTACACCAGAGAACCTAAATCAACAACAGGAGGCGAATTGGCCGCCAACTTGTTTGCACGGAGGATCTCAATCTCCACGGCACTGCAAATTGCAGCCATTGTTGCGTTCCACAAGAGCCATATAGAAGCACAAAGTCATACAGATGTCGGTGTTACATTTGTCTTGTTGTACGGGACTCTTATTTTGGAGATCGTTTCCTTCTTTGGACTGGTACATTCATACATGATGTGGTATGACATGGTTGCTGAACATAACCTTATAGGATTATTCATTCACAAGAGAAGGCAGAGCGAGTTCATGAACGACTCATCGAAAGACATTACATGGTTAGTTCGTCAGCATATCCAAGATGGGTGGGAGGAGTACATAACAGATGCTCAGAGTTACAAGGAGTTCAATGATGTCAGAGGGCAATGGACACTTGAGTGCAAGGGATGCCACAAAATGCTAGGATGGAGCTTAGAGAGGCCATTGGATGAGAGTGTCCTTCTCTGGCATTTGGCCACGGATTTCTGCTTCTACTGTACACGCACCTCTCCGGACCATGTTGAGCGTACCAACCGATGCAGGCAAATATCGAATTATATGGTGCATTTGTTATCTGAAAGTCCTGAGATGCTATTCCCAGGCAGTAGAAAGCATCTCTGCCGAGTCGCTTATGCACAGCTCAACATTATCTTAAAGGGTCATGTGATGGAAAATGAACTTGCTCAGAAGGTGGTTGGTATCGTGGAGTCTCCACAGGTTTCACAAGGTTGTTTTGTTCGAGATGCTAGGGTGGTTGCTGAAAGGTTGATGCGGCTCGGGGACGAGAACAAGATGTGGGAGGTGATACAAGGTGTGTGGATTGAGATGCTCTGTTTTTCTGCTGGCAGATGCCGGGGGTACTTGCATGCCAAAAGCATTGGCACCGGTGGGGAGTACCTCTCCAACATCTGGCTTTTGCTACACTGCACTGGGATGGAGACGTTCCAGCACAGGCTTCAGAGGACACAAAAGCTACGGTTGTCCAAGAAGAAGACGAGGAGGCACCGTGGAAGCCGAGAAGATGCTGCCGCTCCATCCAGTTCTCAAGGCACGAACCTTCCCACAAAGGATGGAAATGTTGCTGGTCCACCGGCTTCCCCAAGTGAAGGCACCTCTCCTGATGAGCTCAATGAGATTGTTGTGTCATTACGATAAGAGCAGGCACATCCTTATGTCTATGTATATATCTTGTTTGTCTTCCAATATGGATTCAGGTTGTGAGTATCATTGCTGTCCTGTTTTTTTAATATATAATTTGTCGTTTGTTATCTATGCAATATGTCTTGAACACACCAAAGTTGGTTCCAAGTTTTAGTTTCACAGGTCAAGAGAAACTCTGTGTCGATTTTGAGTAAATGATTATTGGCATAGGCATTGGACAGTTCCTAAATAAATACATACAGAGGAGCCCGTTTTGTGTTGTATATTTAGAGCTCATGGAAAGGATACCATGAAACTAGGCCGTTCTAAAAGGTGATTTTTTTTTCTGCTGCACCTTTCCTTGTTCACAGAAGATGGTCATCATGTTAGCATGTTGGTCAAAATATAAAGGCTACAAAACAATGAGCAAGGAGTACCTTTAAGCACTTACAGTGAGTGTAATATCACACCGAGGAAGGAGGAGGTTGCCCGTCACCGCCGGAGAGGATGACTCTGCTCCGCCGTCTCGCACTCTCTGAATCCTCAATTTCAACGCTACCTCCTGCCAGGCTAGTGGACCTCGGCGCCGCTGACCCAGGCGATCCTAAACCTTACATACGTATCTATTCATAGCACAGGGACCTCCAAATATCCATGGGCCTTTGCTCTCATGGGATAAACTCTCTAATTAACCATCCGCGGCACGGCATATAATAATCAAACAACCAGAACAATTCTCCTCGATAGAAAGATCGAACAACAACAACGACATGATCTGTGTATTGCCTTTTCAGCTCTTCTATTTATCCCATAAAAATGCTCTTTTATTTTTTGCTCGTGAAATAACATGTCGTCGGTGACATTGACGGAAAGTACACCACTAATCAAGCCATCAATGATGTCAGGCCGTCCTGTTTGCACACTATGTAGATGTCGAGCAAATCGTCAATGAGGAGGGACTCCTAGCACTCGTCAAGTCTGCGGAAGCATGAAGGTTGTCATGGTGCCCCGCATCGGTCACAAATGCAACAATGTCACAGCTGCACGTGGAGTTTTTGGGTGGACATAATAGCTAGACTTGCTTGGCTACTCATGCCATCCAGTTTATAAGACCCGCACATATTTTAAGATATCGCAACTATCTATTAGACCACCATACAAAAGTAATGTGTCAGCAAAATTATACCATTAGGAACTTCTTTTCAGTACGTTACTCATTTTGTTGGCCAGGTTTATAGTCAAGGTAATCTTGAAAATATGTGTGGGACTTATAAATCCAGATAGAAAGAGTATGTGCGGGACTAGGAGGCGGCGGCCCAAGCCATTGCTACAAGCTACTACTGTATAAATGAGGGTTGCGAAGTGGTGGTTATATAGAACACTGAAGCTACAAGCAGAACACTGAAGCTCTAACTACTTGAACTTTACTTCATCAGAATTGTGCCGAATGTACTTCATCAATACCATGTGATTTAACTGCCGCGGTGCTGCCGATTAGCTTCACCAAAAAGGTGTGGCCACTCAATCTGAAGAAGAAAAAAAAGTGTTGCCACGGGAAGATTTAACTGCTGCGGTGCTGCCGATTATAACTTCATAAAAAATGTTTTACCACGAGAACCATCTGTGTAGGCAAACGACCACATGTCCACTGTCCACACCCGCCAAAAAAAAAGTCCATTGTCCACGACAAATAGCAATGACCGGCATGAATGATACTGCATCTACAGTCATATGCCCAGATTTAAGCATTCAGAAAGGGGGAGCTGTTTTGGCTCTCAAGATCATATGCTCCCGAGTAAGTAAATAAATTAAAAAAACAGATTTCTATTTTACAACAAACATGTACACATGTTTTAACTGCATGCAATTTTTGTGAAATAAAATAAAACAATTGTTATGATCTGAGCCAAATTAAATTAAATAAAACGATTGTTGTAAAAAGCTTCAAAAATAGTCTTCTTAAGTGTACAGCTGGTTTAAGCTTGATTCAGTGGAGAGTCCTCTATGAAATGCAACAAAAACTTGCAGGATGTGGTAGTACGATGTTACAAAGCAAACCACAGACATTAAATAAGTACACTGGAGAACAAATACATTGGTCCATAGTTCACAGGTGACGAGCACAAGCACTCACACATCTAAACAGAAGAGCAGAGCAGCAAGTTGCTCATCTCAGGCAGAAGGTAGCCCAACGCTGCTGTTTAATTATTCCTCTTTCTCACGCGCACACACGATCTGTACCATCTATCTGGCAAGGTCCATGAAAACCAAACCAAACTGAATTGAAACTCACAGCACGGGCACCGGCACCGCCACAACGGCAGCAGAGATGACACGATGCACTTAACACACAAGCAACACGTAGGTAGTAGGAAATGTCACTGGGCAGTGGGCACACACAAATCAATCAGGAATCAGGTCTGTCAGGAACATGACAACACACTGGAACAGCATTGATGAAGACAGCAGAGCCATCCTTCTCTCTTTGTCTGGGCAGCACTTGGAAGAACTACCTGCAAGACCGGAGGACGCCCAATCCAACCAAAGCATGCACACATGTCATTTATGGAATAGGATTTGATGACTAGACTGTGGGACAGAGAGGTAACCAAATCAAAGGAAATTGTACAACGGTTGACTGATGTGATTAACTCTAGATACATATATCGAATGTTAACTAGAACCAATCATGTGTAGTGAAAAATAAAAGTTTGAGTATGTCGTAGATTGGACAGGATGGATATATATTTTTCAGGAAGCAAGCAAATGAATTGGATATAGGGAGGGATAATTAAGGTAAAGGATTGATCGGCCTCAACTCACCTCAGGAGAGAGACTCTCGGTAGCTTCTTCTTGTAGTAAGCCGAGTGGATCGGCTCATACAGGGAAGGGTGGTGCTTGGCCTCCAACCCATCCCACTCTAGGCCGTCCCAGCAATCCTTGTCGCAGTCCACCTTCGGGGGCTTGGTGTTGTCACCAGCAGCCGGCAGGCGCTTGAGGCTCCAGCAACCCCTGATCTTGACTGTTTCGAGCATGGGAGCATTCATGTTGAGCACGCAGATGTGCTGCAGCTTGGGTAGTTCGTGGAGACGGATGTGCTTCAACACAGGGAATACTATTGCCTCCTCTTTTTGGTTCTCAATCTCATGGTAGAAGTGCAACGGGAATATCTCCGTGAGATCCCCACAGCACAGGATCTCAATTGTCCCCAGCCCCAGGTGACCCAAGATGTACCTTCTTTCTGGAAACACTTGTATGGGGAGCACATGTATGAGCCTTGGGCAGTAGTCTAGATGCAACAACTCCAGGTCATTAATTAAAGAAGTCATAATGAGGACCAAAGAAGTCATAATGAGGACGATATCTCACACTAGCAGGCCAGTTCGAGATGTAGTGTGCCATTAGGAGCTGGGATGCCCAGAATGTACGCAGAAGCTTAAATAGGTGCAATCTCTCACTGCCCCTGGGAGTGTGGAAGACCGTGTGTATCTTGGGGCACCTCTCGACTCGGCACCATCTTAGCCTTGGCCATGTTTTATCTCTCTCAGGTGCAGAGATACTGGTGATGGTGGAGCAATCATACACGTGCAACGATGTAACATACAAATATATAGGATCAGGAAAATGGGGAGATGATAAACCGCTATTACTAGAAATTTGAGCATCCTCCATGAGTTCATGGCACTGTCCGTCCACCAACATCTCTATCATGCAGGTCCGGTAGGCAGCGGGTATGTCTATCTTGGGGCAATCCCACATCATCATCACTGCAGATGGGGTTGGGCCATTACCACAATCATCGTAACTATTAGCCAGGCCGGCCTTCTCAAAGGCATCTCTGTACTTCGAGTCCACCAAAGTTCTTATATGCGGTTTGGCTTGCACTTGTTCGCTGCTGCTGCTGGTTCCGTGGATGATCCTACCACCCAGAGAACAGATATCAACATGTACAGATCCATGAGTAATAGGCCACGGGTAGTTGTTTGTACTAAAAGCATACATCACGGGCAAAAGCGACCTAAGGAACCTTGCATCAGTAAGAGAAATCCGCCATTTGTTAAACAGTCTTCCTTTCTGCTCTTTAAGGGATCCATGGCCATGTGGATGAGTATGTGCTACTTCCCCCTCGTATAGTGCAAGATCTATGTTTTCTCCCCCTCCGCTATCTGATGCTGATCGGGAGGTGGTGTCAATACGCAGCACATCCACCTGTTCTCCGTAGAGTTCTGGTGGCAACAGTATTGCACGGAGCTTCTGGCAGCCTAACAGAAGGAGCCGCTTGAGTTTCAGGCTACGCATTGCACTGACTTAGCTCAATTGCACTGAGGTCAATTGTCTGCAGATTTGTACCCGACAGGTCCAACTCCTCCAAGCTCTTCAACAGTCCTCTCAACAAGACATTCTTCAGCTGATCACAACCCCGCAGTGAGATCTTTTTTAGCCCAACGGATCCATCAACAATGACAGTCTGAAGTCCACTCCCTCTTCTTGCTGCACTGCAAAGAGTCAAGCTTGACGTGCCTCTTGACGTAATGCCATTTCCAGAAAATTCAAGAATCTCCATCTGCTCCATCTCGGATAACAAGCTGCTATCGTAATTGCGGCAGGTAGACTTTGTTATCCGGAGTTTGCGAATATTACGCAAACGTCCTCGTAGATGGCTCATGTCCCAGTTGTCAGCTCCCATTACGTTTAACTCTATGAGCTGGGTCATGAGATCCATCGTATATGCAGATAAGATCCAAGACCAGTCCATGTAGCGCAGGTCAAGCATCCACAAGCTCTGGAAGCATGCCTCTCTTCTTGTGAATCTATGCTTCTTTGCAGGTCTTGACAATGGTCAAGCCACAGAAATCGAAGGCGGTGGCAGCAGAGAAACGGGGGCGATGAGAAACTGAAGGCACACCGTGACAGTTTCAGCACACTGATCTGGTCTGAATTATTAAATATGCTGTTGCGGAGAAGCCCGCCTGGATTTAGTACAGATCCACATGTTTCTGTTGAAATCCAGTATGGTTGGTGATCGGCAGACCTTGCCATGTGAGAAGTATGAAAATCCTCTTCCTTGCTTGTTTGTCGAGACAACTTGTCAATACAAAATCTCATTTCTTGGTGTAGACTGTAGAGCATGCGCCACCTGCCAACACTCAAGAATACCCTGTCCCTGTTGTATGATCCCATCAAATATCCAGAAACTGGGAGCATGGAGAGGAGTAAATGGCACTAGTGGTCACAGAACTTGTGCGGTGGGTGCACTTTAGTCACACTACTCGCAAACCGGAAAAACTGGTCACAGAACTTGCGTTTCGGATGCACATTGGTCAAAACTGACTGACTCCGTTAGTTTTTTTTACAGCAAAGCCCCTAAACTTTTTGTATGGGTTTTTTCTTGCAAAAAAACACCATCATAGACGCCTACAAGGTGTTCGATGAAATGAAAGAACGTCCGTGTAGTTGTTGATGTGCTACACCGGCATTCTGAGTTTGTCGTCCAGCCTCTGCACCAAACACAGGGGACGCAGCACATACGCACGCGCAGACTGAAGCACGCACACACCACGCAGCACACAGTACACTCCACGAGCACGCACACAGCACACACCACATCACGCACACACACCAGATCACGCGCGCAACACACATCAAGCGCACACATCCGGCTCCCTGACTACACGCCCTCCGTAGCTCCCACACAACAACGACACGACGACTGACTTGCCCAGAGACCAACGCGACAGTCCTTGTTGGAGATGACCGGCCAGGCGGCAACCGAGCGGAACTGGGCCAGGAGGCAGGAGCCCTCCGCGACGACGACCCCCGGCCCTAGAGCCAACTCTGCCGGTTGTCCTGGGAGAAGGTGTCGCCGGCGAGCTCTTTTACAGGCCTGCATGTCGGCATGGCGCCAGAGCGCACCGGCGGAGCCCCTCAGCAGGTTGAGCCCGACGACGTCCACACATCCTTGCCCCTCATCCTGACGCCGAGGACGGCGTGGGTGTCGTGCCTGTTGATATAGGCGCCCTTGTACGTGTATGTGAATTTGAGCGCCTTTCTGGCGCTGGCGAGCAGCAGCTCGGCATACTCCCAATGGCGACGGCGTTCTTCCCTGTGCGTGCATGGTGGCGACACGTTGCTGCCACCATCGTGGTCGCTTCGCAATGTCAGGGGAGGTGGCGGTGGCAACTGGCGCCGGCAAACGACGTCGCGTTGAATAAGATGATCGAGTTGCTGGTTCAGCGGCACCATGTTGGATTGCTCTGCTGAGCTGGTTCGCTCTTAGGTCCACCGTCCACGTACACCAGTGAGGCAGCAGGAAGTGAGGCTCACTGGCTGGTCAGGTTGTTCCTGCTAGGGTTCAGCTTGAGAGGCCGCTTCAGCCGACCAACCTCCCGCGGGATGCCTTGGAGCCGCTTGTTGCCGAGGAGAAGTTTTTGCGGCGACGGTAAGCTGCCGATGGACGCTGGCAGCGAGCCATTGAACTTGTTGGTCGACAGGTTCAGCGGCGACATCATATTCCTCTCCTTCGCCGACATGCTATCGGGGCGCTCTGTAACTTAGCACCGGCAGGTATAGGAAGCCAAGTGGGAGCTCGCGGGTGAGCGCCAGCTAGGGCCAATCACAGAGCCCCTCCCGCACGGTGGCGGGGCACCAGAACGTGGCACTGCCGTCCGTCGTTTCATCGAATACCTTGTCTGCGTCTACCGTGGTGTTTTTCCCGCAAGGAAAGCCCGTATCAGTTTTGGGGGTTTGCTGCAAAAAAACTAACGGAGTCAGTCAGTTTTGACCAACTTGCACCCGAAGCACAAGTTCTGTGACCAGTATTTCCGGATTGTGAGTAGTGTGACTAAAGTGCACCCAACGCACAAGTTATATGACTGTCAGTGCCATTTACTCGCATGGAGAGTCCACTCATAGTCAATGATATTTTGGCTCATGTAACTCCGCTCCAACATGTACGAGTAGCACTCAGCAACAGTTGCAGGATCCAGGCCATGCTTGCAGGAGACGTCCTTAGCTTCTTCAAGAAGTAGATAGGACCAGAGATCTTGTGGGTCTCGCTTAGAGCGCGAAGCTGAGAGAAGAACATCAGTTGTGTTCTTTGCCACAACCTTGTCTCGCAGCTTGGGGTCGAGCCGAAACCTCCCTTGGAAGGTCCAAAGCATCTTGCTACTCAAGTATCCATATAGGGAAAGACCGAGGTTAAATGTGTCAATCTCCTCGCTGCTTCCGTTGTGAAGAACCAGAAGAAACCCGCGGCTCTGCATGCTCCTATGGATCTCAGCCGTGACTTCTGCTATCTCAGTGCGAGAGCCTTGATCCATACCGCTGAAATCATCATCCTCATCTTGCTTGTCAAACATCTTCCTCACCCAACCGGGAAGCTTCAGCTGCTCTGAGATTTCCCTCTGCACCGCTCTTCTGCTCTCCCACTTTGAGGAGTCAATGTGGATGACTTGCTCAAACTCCAGTCCTGGGGGCCTTGTTTGTTCCTTTGGTGCCAGCCGCTGGGCCACGGCTCGCAGGACGGCAGATGCCCCCAGGCCATCCCAGCCATCAAAGTAGATGGCATTCTCTCTGCTTCTAGTGTTTTTGAGTTCATCAAGAATTCGTTCAGCAGCTGCATCAATGGTGTCCGCCTTTATAACCTGAGTGAACATGCGCGCACATGTAGCGATAAGGTGATCATTAGTTCGAACTAGTGAATCAACTAATGATACAATAGGTACGTGATGCAGTTAAGTGCTGCAATCTCACAGTTTTGTGTGGAACGATTACAACTGAATAACAGCAAATTCGCAAATTAAGCTAGGAGGTAAAATAAAGCATGCAAAATGGAATGAAAGGTGTTTCATAAGTGTCATACCTCAGTTCGCATGATTAACTGTCAGATCTGTGGATCTCCAGCCACTACATTTATTTCATTTTGGGCTTACACTCATCAATTGTCAATCTTGTTTGCAAGCTCCAGCAGATAAATTTCTTGTCGATCTGTTTCTGTATACATTCATACACAAAAAAGAGCAATTGTTATTATTAATTTTGCATGTATGGACACATGCTACTCTATATAAATCTGAAGCAGGCAGGTAGATTGAGTACAGGTGAAATAGTTATGTACCTTGCTTCAGTTGAATAATTGGTACCATCCAGAGAGTAGCCAGATAGAAGCCAAATGTGGTTGAGGAGCGACTACAAGCTGGACAGAGAGCAAAACTTAGGAAGTGTAGTGTATGTAGAAATGCCTTAGACAAGCAAGGCGGTGTTATTCCTTACACCTTTTTCTTTTTCTTTTAGTAAAGCCACGAATCAATCCTTTGCTTGTAGCTGCAGGATTTGAAGATAAAAGCCATCAAAGGAGACAAAGAAAAATTGCAAGTGTTCCTCTCCTGCTAGCGCCTTACACCTTTTCCTTTGGTAAAGCAACAAATCAATCCTTTGCTTGTAGCTAGCCGGTTGCAGGATTGAGAGATAAAGCTAAAAATAAAAGAAAGGGTACAATGCTCCCTTTCCTGCTAGTTATTGAACTTCTTTGTGAGAATAGGTGTACACGATTTATGATGATAGAGCTCTTTGGATTTGTGCCAGTGTGGCATATGCGTCCATGATTCCCTGTCTTGATTTATGATACAGATTTTTAGGATTTCCTACTCCTAGAAGCGAATGAGGTTTTACATAGGCAATTGTCTGCCAGTTCCTGAATACACACTACAGAAAAGTTGTTTTATTGTTCGCCTTTACAGCTAATATATGTCATTTACCATGAAACTAGGGCATTCTGAAATAGGATTACATTTTCTGCGACATTTTCCTTGTTCTGGAGACCACCCTAACTTCATTTTAGCATGGAGGTCAAAATAAATAAATATGAAATGAACGAATAACAACCTAAGAGTACCTTTAACCACCATACTGCTTGACAATGGCATCTAGTGTTCAATCTTCAAAAGCATAATCGACCAAAATTGAGGAAAGCGGGCTTGGCCTTAGTTTATTTTTCGGCTGTAGAGTGTTCTCTATGCATGTCCATTTCAAGCATTTGGCATTACTCTGCCCCTGTTATGACGTTGCACTCCAAGAATATGGCATGAGACCAGCATGTCCATTTCAAGCATTTGGCATTACTCTGCCCCTGTTATGTGTAGGCCCAACCCTGTCTCCGATGCATGCATGGCTAGAAGTTGCAGGTCGGCAGCAACAGCTTTTGCATTCCTTACTAGTTAAGGCAGTAGTAGTAGAAACGAAGCTTACTAGATAAGCTAGTATGTGACGCAAGTGCTTACTTCATATCTAGCAGATATTTTGCTTAGGTCGGTTCATGAGTCGTGACCACTATATAAGGAGCTGTGCTCCATCGATGTAACTTATTCCACTCCGATCAATTCAAGTAGTATCTTTTCTCAAGTGTAGCTCCATCGGTGCATGCTTCACTAGTGTGTGTGTGCGTACTAGCCTAGAGAGCCTGAGCGTACCATCACTTTGCTCTTCCACCGGTCATCTATCAGTATACTCGAGTGCTAGCGAGTAGTTCTGGGCTAACATTATGACGTTGCACTCCAAGAATATGGCATGAGACCAGGCCCTGAGGATATGGCATGTTAGCTCGACCAGCATCTTATTCGCTGGTGATAAGAGACCACTGGTTCTGGAAATCCAGGGATCTCCCAAAACTAAGACATGTAGCATGAGGTCATTGGATACCTAGAGATGAAAAGACAACCTTCATTCAGTTAACGGTTCCAGCATGAGGAAGCACGAAAGATAGAAACCAGAGAAGAGCAGTAAAAGCCCCGACCAAAGGGGAATTCTCCAAGAGAGGTTCACAGATTTCAGGTCAGCAAGTTTCCTAGATACCATTGGTGAATTGACCATAGGCACAATGATGCCAGATTAATTGTAGGCAGACAAAGGGCGAGTTCTTCAATCCCTGGTGTAACTGCTTTCTGAATCCATTCGATGATATAATGATGGTCCTTCGTATTGTAATTTTTAACCAACCAAAAGGCTGAGCTTCCTCACCCGGTGCCCGAATGGTTTGCTCAGAATGTGGTCGATTCTGGTTCTGAAATCTCTAGCTGTTATCTTTTCAAACACATCTGCCTCCAAGCCCAAAGTGTCCCTACTCCAAATGAGGTTGAGATGGCATCTCCAGGAACACATAAAGGACCGAGATACGCAGGTGGCTCGGGCAGCATCTCTCAGCGGTATCAAGGAATGTATATAGTGCCAGACGTCCTGCACACAAAAGCGCCCGAGAAAAGTTCAGAATCGGCACTGTAAGATACACGCGTGTGATCGCACAAAGCGCACAATGTCACAAAGATGCAGCCTGCATTGGAATGTGCTGTATGTTGAGCACCGCCACCTAGTACGTTCCTACTTAATTTATCGGATGTCCCCGAAGGGACCGTTCCTACTTAATTTAGGCATAGTCAACAAGCATTTGCTAACCAAGATATGATGTGCTACAAATGAGTAAACACACAGTGCAAAATGCAATCAGCAGATACTATACAGCCCAACAGCTAGCTGCTACTCACTCAGTTCCTAAATACTTGTCTTTCTAGGCATTTCAACAAGTGACTACATACGGAGCAAAATGAGTGAATCTACACTCTAAAATATGTCTACATACATCCGTATGTAGTAGTCATTTGAAATGCCTAGAAAAACAAATATTTAGGAACGGAGGGAGTAGATCCCAATACACAGCAGGTAAAATGATGGATATGCAATGCACTTGAAACTCAAGGCACCTCCGGGAGATCTGGGCCCTCCGTTTGGGCAGCGTCAGTGCGAGGAGCGCCGTATGGTTGCCGGCGAGGACGAGACGCTCCGAGATCTTCCATCAAACTCCGAAGGAAGTGGGGAGTGGGGGTAGGAGGAGGTCACCGCCGGAGAGGAAACCGCCGCCGACGAGGAGGAGGACCCCGCTCCGCCGTCTCGTGCTCTGTCCGCGGAAGGGCGTCGGCGGCGCTGGGCTGGGCTGGGTATCCGGGAGTGGACAGGCCTCCAAATAACTATGGGCCGCCTCCACCCACAAACTACTAACCATCACCTAGAGCTTATAGGCACCGGCGCGCCGGCCGAAAGTTTCGGCCGGTCGCATCCCGTGCGTCCGCTACGCTAACTGCCAACCGTCAGATCAGGAGTGTTTTGTCCCCCACATCTCGCATCCAAACACGCACGAGAGAAAAAAAAAAGATGCGGCCCACCAGATCGCGAAAATCCCTCGCATCCCTGCCCCCCACCCGCACAGCTGCCGGAGTCTTGCTCTCCGCCTCGTCGTCGACAGCTTCATTCCAGCAAAGACGACGACGCAGTCTGGCACCATCGATTTCGCCGTTGCAGCAAAATGCTTCACCGACTCCAGCAATTGGATCCGCTGGTTCCAGCAAACAAACACAACACAAGTTGCAAAAAATAGTTATCGCCAGTCAACTGCATGTGACATCGCGATCCACCACCATGAGTTCACCAGTCCCAGCACCCTTCGACCCCAATTCCGGCAAAACAGAGAGGTGGTTCCAGCAAAAAAAACACGAAGAGCAGGATGTCGCCGGTTTGAAACAAAAAAAACATGGTTCCAGCAAAAAACAATATGGTTCCAGCAGAAAAGCGATATGGTTCCAGCAAAAACTATAAATTGTTTCTAGTAAACAATGTTATGATCCAGCAAAAACTAAACATGGTTTCAACAAAATTGTGATACGGTTCCAGCAAAATTGAAAAGGTTTCCAGCAAAATTGAAATATCAATGCAGCAAAAAAATCATGCCGGCCATCGCCGTCCCAACGCCATCCTCCTCGGTTGTAGCAAAGTCAAATGCTGGTTCCAGCAAAAATTCTATGCAGCAAAAAATCCTGGAGGCCATCGCCGTCGCCGCCCAAAACTATCCTCCCCTGTTGCAGCAAAATCGAAAGATGGTTCCAGCAAAAATCAAAACCGGTTCCAGCAAAAAAAAAAAAAAAAATATGGATGAACTTACCACAGTCACCGCCCACCACCGCCGCCGCTGTCCCTGTTGACGCCGCTAGCAGCTCACCCATGGCGCAAAAGAATCCCCTCCTCCCAAGCAGATGAATCCATCCATGGACAGGTTGAATCCGCCCATGGCCTCCACCCAAGCAGATGAATCCGGCCATGGTTGCTTGCAGCAGCGAGCATCTCAAGCAGCCTTGCGGGGGGTAGACCACATGGACGCAGGTGCGGAAGGTGAAATGAGCAGAAAAATGGGATCTGAGCGGTGGAGAAAAGAAGATAAGGAAGGTGGAAGCGGTTTCTAGATGTGTGGGGCCCGTGGCGCGTGGCACGCGCGCGTGCGGCCGGCCGAACGCTCGGCCGGTGCACCGGCTCTAAATGTTTACCTTAAAAAAAACTAGAGCAACTAGTTGAGGAGCGCTTTTTCGGGAGAGAGCACGCCACCGCCATCACGTGTCGCGCTCTGGGCGTTTCATTCGATTTTTTTTTATTTTTTCACACGTGTTTTCGGCTTTTCAGATGGTTTATATCTGATATTTTTTTACGTTCCGGTTTTTCACTGGTTTTTCATAGCTTTTCTTGGCTTTTTAGATTGTTTTTTCGTGAAAGACATGATTTTGCTTCCGTGAGAGGCATGGTTTTGTTTCCGCGCGAGACATTGTTGTGCCACTCAGAAACGAATTTTTTAACAAAAAACTTACGATTTTGTCGGTCGCTCGTACCAAGTTTCAGCAGTTTAAACTTAACAAAGTTTTAAAAACTCGTCAACACATATTCAAAATAGATCTCATTTCAAAGCCCTTGTCACAGAAAACGCAAATATGCAACTGAAACTTAATTTGGCCTTTTGATTCAAAAGATATAAAATATTGAGAATCGAAAGCAGAAAGAAAAATGGGGCTGCATGCCCCCTGCCCCTGCATGCTAAAAATCCAACGTACATCGCAACCCAGTAGTTGAGGCGATGACGGCAGGTATCCCCTTGATATGTAGTTATTGAGTAAATCATTTATGAGTAGGAGCTACTGGTACTCGCAAGTCTGATGGTGACATGATGTCATGCCCCTAATCTGTCGCATGTCGCCAAGGTGAAGACATCACGGAAACCGCGTGTGGAGTATAAGGCCACATGCATTTCAAGATTATGTTTTGATCGATCCATAATATATAATTGGCATAGAATGTACAATAAAAGCTATACCGATTAGATTTCTTTTTTTAAGGAATCGATCTATTATAACTTTAACAGAAGTAAACACGCCAAACATAATAAAAATTACACCGAGATCTCTGGACCACTAAATGAGCATTGTCGATGTTAGAACGAGTCACCGTCACATCATTGTCGCCGCTCCCATACTGTAACCGGCCCGACCTTCTCGATGACATCAGGGAAGTTTTTGTGCACATGGCCCTGAGTGTCGGCGCCCCAGAGCTGCAGTCTTCGTCGTCGTTTAACACTTCAATCGATTCGAAGAATCTGACACCAGTTCTTGCCATCATGCACGCATGAGAAGAAACCCGAAACTCTCCGCCCCAAGGATCTGGCAGTATCCATGTAGAAGCTCTGTCTAATCCATCTTGACAAATGAACTTGAGGAGGATCGGATTTGGAAGATTGACTCGAAGGAGAAGCTTCCACATCCGTCCAACCCTGCAAGGACTAAAACCCTAACCTATGTACTAGTAGAGATCGAGGCACCAGGATTCCCCTCCCCTACACATGTCATCGGAGTGGTGGTGAGAGGGGAGGTGAATCCACGAGCTCATTGATGGACATCGAGGGAAGAAATGCATGCCATGCCTAATAATTGGATTTCTTTTTAATCTGAATACATCGGTATACTTTGTGTGGAATCTAACTCATAATTTATTAATCACATTTATTATAAAAAGATATGTGAAATCTACTTGTGGGCTTTATAAATCCGGATAGAGGTGGTTTGGAAGGGTCTCACGGTGGTAATGATAGAAGTTGTGTTGCCGCGGCAAGTAGTGGGAGGTAGACTAGGAGGTGGGAGCATATCACTATGACTAATTTCATGAGAAATCTCTGTGACTAATTAATAATCAAGGGATTGTTTCCCGCCAAAAAAATTAAAAATCAAGGGGTTGAAAACGGTGAAGGATATATATACCGACATGAGTTTCTCGCCAAAAAAGTAGCCTCATGATGTCATAGCGTCTACATTAGTCAAAGAGCATCAAAGGGACCGGCTCCCTCCCTCCCTCCCCCGACCCCGCGCTCGCGCCGCCTCCCCGGGGGGCGGCCGGGGCGCCCCCCCCCCCGGCCGCCGGCGGAGCCCTCGGATCTG
>NC_041382.1:775952547-775974967 GCF_002162155.2 Triticum dicoccoides
AGCCGACGGCGGCCCGGCGGCCTGGTGGTGGCTGTCGGCAGCCCGGCGCGGTGGCGGCGCCGTCCTTTGGCGGCGGGGCGGCCTGGTGGCGCAGGTTGGCTGGCGGCGCGTTCCCGTCCCAGATCTGGGCCCTTAGGGCCCCATCTGGGTCCTAGCAGGCCGGCCAGTGGGCGTGGCCTCATTGTCTGCGGCGCGATGAAGAGGAGGAGCGGCTCGGAATTGGGACGACGGCACCGACGGCGTGCCGGCAGCAGCGCGAAGGCGGGAGCTTTACGGGCTCACAAGGGCTCGGCCGGGTCTATGGGCCCATGGGCCTGGTGTGCTCCTGCTATTGCGTCCGAACGGCAACCGTCGCTGACGGTGGAGGTGGGGCCCTCCCGCGTGCCGACGGTGCTGATGCCCAGTCCCGGCTCTGATTCTTCGTCGTGTTGTCCTCACTTCGCGGTGCCGTGGTGAGACGGCATGGGGACATCATGATCGCGTTGGCGCACGGTGGTGGTTGGTTTGATGGCAGGCTCCGGGGCGCCCGAGGTGCATGTTGGGATCGGGGGAAACCCCTGGCGACATGGCCGACACCGGCGCGGTGGCGCCTGTTGGTGCCATCTGACCTTTGGGGGGGGGCGTCGGGGCTACCCTTCCTCTCGCCTCGTCGTGTACCGGGGGAAACCCTTGGCAGCAGCGTCGTCATCGCCGCGATCCTTTTTGGAGGTGTTGATAGGTGCCGGCGCTTCAGAGTCTTGGAGTCTAGTGGAAGATCCTGGTGGGCGCTGCGATCGCGAGGCTTCTTTGTTTTTGTTGATCCGCCGTTGTCAGCATTTGTTTCTTTTGCTTTTCTCTGTTGTTTTTTTGGGCGTGACTGTGCTGCTTCCGCCCCAGCATCTATCCCTGTATGGTTTGGTTGGTTGCTTTGTATACAAAGCGAAAGAAACCATTTTTCGGCAAAAAACTAGTCTCATGAGTGTGGTGGTCTAGTTGCCCCTAATTAACTTCAACATTTAACAAATAGTTTTTTTATTTTTTAAATATGGCATGGTCCAGATGTTGTTGACTGGTAACAGTGCATATGCATGATCCCCATGACAACAAAAATGTGCTGTCACATGAAGCTTTTGTGAACGCAAGCGCCAAACAACGGTAGTGGCTCACCCGCAAGAGAAAAAGGGTAGTGGCATGGATGCATGTACAAATCGCATGCCTAAACACCCCTGTGGAACTTCGTTTGTCTAATTATAAAAGGCCCTGCTACTTTTTGAGGGAAGACATCATATGACTGAGATGAGATGATTGGTGTACAATTGAAATGAGTCACCCACCTATTTGAGCAATTAGAAGGAAACAGAAAAAATAGGTCTCAGGTATGGATGAGATATTAAAGAGCGAGCACCTAATCCACGATTCGACGGGACGCCTTTCCACCGACAACTACTATATGGTGTCACGAGCGTCGTAATCTCTCTGACCTCCTGCAAGGTAGAGGAGCCTGGTGCAGGCGAACAAATTTTACCTCCTTGGATACACTAACGATCTAGCGACGGTAATATTCGTCTTCATCGACTACTTGATCCCCGGGTGAACCACACTAGGCTTTATTATAGACTACTCCGCCCGTGTTGGGCTCACGGACCGTGCCAACCTCTCTGGTCTCTTGACAACTTCTTAGGGCATCTCCATTGCTGGGCGCCTGCGTAGACGCTTAGGAATAAAAAGATAATTCTCATAAAATAGGAAAGAAGCTTAGCGTTTTCTGACCCAACGGCAAGCGCTAATGAGGGGCGCTAATTAATCGCAAAACTAGTAGAAAAACCAATCGCTACATGCATGGCTGTTGGGGAAAAAGGCGAAGCGCCCGCCTCCAGCTTTTGCGTCGCTGCCAGGTTAGACGCTAGGATTTTGTAGTCTAATTGCCGATCGGGCAGGATATTTATCCTAGCGCCCAGGCCTAGCGCCCGGCGTTGTAGATGCCCTTACAATACATTAGGGGCCATGGGCGACAATGTCACACTATCGGCAAGTTGGAGCAGGCGCTAAATCATGCAAATGGTAGTGTCAAGTTATTTTGGATGATGTTTATCATGTTTTACCATGCATTCAAACCATATGTTACGTTCGAGTCTGAATTTCAAAAATTCAGGAATGATCAATTTAAAATATCGCCGCAACGAGTGAGATTGGGACAGAAAGTTTTAATTATATGGATGCGAAGTTAAATGGTACTCTGGGAGATCTGGCGCCTACGGTTTTCACGGCAGGGCGAGCCAGCCTTTCAGTTTCGCCTGGCCATCTGATTTGGCCAATCCGTCGTCTTGCTGGCACGGGAGCGAGGCTGCGACCATTGCACGGGCATGCGATTTCCTATTCGGCGCCCGCTGCGCCCAATACTAGTCATTTCACTAACGGGCGCATACCGCCTCATCGCGTTTGGGCCGGCCCATTTTCATTTTTCTTCTGTGTTTCTAAAGCGCAAAAAAATTGTGCGAGAGCCAGAATTCGATCTCCCAACGAGCGTATTCCGAGCAGGACGAGACAACCACCCGACCACTTCAGTTGTTATGTTTACCTTTTGTTCTTTCGTATCTTTGTTTTCTTTTTTATATCCCCTTTTTTTTCTTTTTTCAAGTTCGAGAAACCTTTTTGCTTCATCAATATTTTCTGCAAAATCGTATTTTTTTGTCAAATTCGAAAACTTTTTTCAAACTCGATGAACTTTTTTTTTCAAATTTCGATGAACTTTTTCAAATTCAACAAACGTTTTTTAAATTTGATGAACTTTTTATTTCAAATTCGGTGAACTTTTTTCAAATCCGGTGATCTTTTTGCTCAAATACGGTGAACTTTTTTCAAACTAGATGAACTTTTGTTTCAAATTCGGTGAACTTTTTTGAAATCCGGTGAACTTTTGGCAAATCCGATGAACTTTTTTCTCGAATCCGGTGAACTTTTTTCGAGTTTGATGAAATTTTGTGTCAAATTCGTTGAACTTTTTTCAAATCCGGTGAACTTTTTGCAAATCCGATGAACTTTTTTCTCAAATCCAGTGAACTTTTCTAAAATTTGATGAACTTTTTTTCAAATTGGATGAACTTTTCCCAAATCTAATGCTTTTTTTTTCAAATTCGATGAATTTTTTTCAAATATTGTGAAATTTGTTTTAAAATTTATGAGCTGCTTTTTAGAATTTATGAACTTTTTCAAATTCAGGAACTGCTTTCAAATTCGTAAATTTCAGATCCATTGGTTTTTTCAGTTTTGTGAAGGAAGGAACGAACGCCAAAAAAAAAGAAATGAAGGAACGAAACGCGCAGCTGCGAACGAGGAAAGGAGCGAGCGTGCTAGCTGGGCCGGCCCACGCGAGGCTGCTGCGAGCGCCCGGTAAGAGAACCGGCGCATAAGGCGCTCAAGAGGAGGTCTCCAGGGGCATGGCCTTCATGAGCCTCGCTAGCCCCGTGCTCCATACATCGGTGAGGAAGAGCCGCTCTGAGATCTTCCATCTAATCTGGAGGCGAGAGGGGACTGGAGGAAGGAGGAGGTCGCCGACGAGGCTCGGCTACGCCGTCTGTCTCGCGCGCTCTTCGTTAAAGTCCGTGGCAGCGCTGGGCCGGGCCTCCAAAGTACCTATCCAGAGCCTCCAAAGTATCATGGGCTACCTCCACGCACGAATTAACCCATCCATAGCTATTCTCATGAAAAAACCACATCCATAGCTACTTGTAACACAACAAAAAAGAACAACGTCGATGGCACAACATAATTGAAAAACGAAATTTGTCGAAATTGAATTTCAAACCACCAAATTTCTCAAACAACAAAAAAAAAACGAGGCATGAGGGGTGGAAAGGAGGTAATGCTTTACTGTTTACCATCTTAGCTCTTTTATTTATTTATTGCCCGGGAAAAATACTCAGTTGGTGACACTTATAAAAAGCATGCCACCAATCTCTCATTGGTACACGATGTAAGCCGTCGCATTTACAGGATGTTTCGATGTCGGGCAAATCGTTCATGAGGAAGAGCTCTTGGAATTTGTAAGTCCAGAATAATAGGGTGGCATGACCGCGTGCGGTGCCCCACGCCTGTTGGGAAGGCGATGATGTCAGTGGAGTTTTTGGTTGGGTATAGACCAGGTTGACTTGGTCGGCTAACCGCTATCCTTCCCACCCAGTTAGTAAGGTTTGCACGCATTTCAAGATATTTTGCAATCATCGATCAGAGCAATAATTGATAGATAATGTGCCAGAAAAAATTGTACTACTACCTCCGTTTAGGTGTATAAGTCACCTTACGAAAACTAAATAATCTCAAAACACTTGGGCGCGGTGCATTAACTCTCACCTCGTTTCTTGTTTTTTTGATATAAATAAAGGAATCAACCAATAAGAGATGTGGGGCTTATATGCTTTCAATGACTTGAGATTACCAAACACGACATGTAGTGGTCAGTTCATTGCATGCAATGGTATTAATTAGCAAATAAATATTAAGTTCTCTCATTTATCCTTCCGCCTCTTAGTCGCGATGCACAACCTAAGATGACTTATGCACCTGGATGGAGGGAGTATTATATATAGCAATCATCGATCAGAGCAATAATTGATAGCTAATGTGCCAGAAAACGGAGTATCATCGGGGCCTTCTTCTGCATACGAGTCCAATTATATATTTTTTCAGGAGCATAATCCATGTTTTGTTGATCAAAATTATAGTGGGAGTAAATATTAAAATGCATGCAGGGGCTTTGTAAATTTGAACAGCAAGAGGGGTCTGCATGGTGGCCACCGCACAGACTGCAGCGCCGGTAAGTATATTGCGAAGTTCATCATGGTCTAACAGTTGCTGATTAATTAGCTACCATAGTATTCACTGTCACCCTCTGTTATCAACTTTGTTGTGGTGCCTTATGTGCGACAAAACTTGTCGACAACTCAATTACTTGGCTGACAAGTCACTTTGATTTCTTTCAATCCTTGGTACCTTTGGAAGGAGATAGCATTTCATTGATACGAACTGATATGTTGCAAGCATACGTTCATCTTTCTTTTAAACAAGAAATTACGTAGTACAGTGGGATAAGTATATCGTGAACAATCTTCTGATGAAGTATCAGACTATCAGTGCCCGGATCCCCCCGAAAGTTAAGATTTTTCTCTGGCAAGCTATTAGGGGGCGTCTGCCAGCGGCCATCCAAATTCGCAAAAGGAATGGCCCGGGATCGGAGTTTTGCACCCTTTGTGGTGCCTTGGAGGATACAAATCACATTATCTTCAATTGTGTTCTGACTAAGTTGATCTGGAGCTGCGTTACAGAGTGGCTCCAGGTCTCCTGGGACCCCTCATCGTTCCTTGAACTCCGGGCCCTCGCTAATTCCCTGATAGGCGCTACCAAACGGGGTTTTTTGGGTTGGTCTGGGAGCGGTTTGCTGGTCCCTTTGGATGACTAGGAACAAGTTTATCATTGACCACGTGTTCCCTGCTAAACCTGTTGACTGCTTATTTAAATTTTGTGCTCTCTTAAAGCAGTGGAAATCATTGACTAAGGCGGAGGACCAAGATGCTCTGAATCTGCTGATTTCTAAAGTTCGGGCCTCGGCGTCTTCTCTTTGCAGACAGGAGCAAGATGCTTAGTTGGTTTTGTGTTTTCTTCGGCTAGTGTTGGCTTGGCGTTTGAAGTTTATCTGGCCTGCGTGCCGTGTGCTGGCTTGGGTGCCATGTATCTCTCCCCGTTTTACTTCGGCCGGCCCGTGTTTTTGGCTCATCCCATCTATTTGTCTAGCTGGTTATGTGTGTTGCTACTCTGTCTTGTGGCTTTATCTATAAAGTCGGGCGCATGCATGTTCTTTAAAAAAGACTATCAGTGCAACCCCTAAAAAAAGTATCAGTGCAACCACACACATGCTGCAAAAAGTACGTAGTAGATTGCTCACGGGGACATGCATGTATTTGCTCACACATCGGCCTTGAAAATGACAAGCATGCATGATGCACGGCGACGGCGGCACGTACATGCATGATTTACGCATTTACATCACAGCATACATGCATGATTCGCATGGCATCTCTCCGTGAATGAATTATCTGAAATCACCTCTAGTTAAGCACTCACTACAAAAATGTGTTGTCGCATGAAGTATTTGTGAACGCAAGCGGCAGCCAAGCAATGGTAGTGGCTAGCTCAGGAGCATGAATACGTGTACAGATCGCATGCCTGAACTACTTCTATGAAAGTCCGTTTCTCTTACTTATAAAGGGGTCATTGTGCAACTGTTTTCAGGGAAGATATGTCATATGTTACTATGAGATGAGATGATGAGTATATGATTCAGGGAGTCGTCCACATAGATGAGACACTAGAAGAAAACTGAAAAAATGGGTCCAGAATTACCAATGAGGTAATGGGGACCGGGCACCTAATCCCCCAATCGACGTCGCTGTCTTGCGTTGGCAGTTAATACGCCGTCATAGGCCTTGAGGAGCGTTCCAACTTTATCCAACCCCCTGCTAGGCAGAGCAACCCATCCGTACATTGTATGTTTCACTAATGACTTGCAACGGCGACTCAGCTTTGCTGGGAATGAGCATCTGATTCTGGGTCAATCACCTTCGGCTTCCACAGAGAGTACTCCATCACGCATAGGGCTCATAGACTGCGTCGACCTCGTCAACCACCCATTGGGCAAAGCTGCAACTATAGACGCCGTCGAGGTCATCCTATCGAGCACAGACGTCGACCTTTGTCAACCTCCGGTGGTCACATTGAGCAGGCGTTAAATTTTGCAAATGATAAAACCCCTTTTGTATGATGCTCATCATGTTTTATTCATGCATTAAGACCATATATTATGTTTGAATCTGAAATTTGAAAGTTAAGAATTTATAGTGTTTCTGAAATATCCAAGGTTGGAACACAGAGTTTTAATTATAGTAATGTGAAATTAGAGTTGGAAAATTGGATTGGTATGCACAGAAAGAAGAGAAAATGCATACACCCAACCCAAAACTGGAGTGTGGCCGAAAAGGAGTGGGCCTCCATATGTCACGAAACTGACCAAGCCCAATCCGTGACTAATACTCCTACCTGACCTGACCCCACATCCATCACCAGCCTTACCTCCCTCGCCGACGCCACTACCGGCAACCACCAGAGACCGAGAAGGAAGTGCAAGCACCCCGCGAATCGAAGCGGTGGAGATGGTGGGTGCCTCATAGTCGTCGGTGGTGAACAAGTATTTGCTCACCAACTACACATTCAGCACCAAAGTCGATGGAGAAGGGCACTTCCGCCATCGACTACCTCTCCTGCATGAAATTCAAGTAAGTGCACCTCCCCCGCCGCCAACCCCCCTCCCTGGTCCACTCCATACCCATCTCTCGCCGGAAGCCCTAAGCAATAAAGCCCAGATTATTTCCGGGTCAAAGATCCCCGTTGTTAGTTTCCAGTTCCTGGGCAGAGTACCCTATGCTTGGGGGAGTAACACGGAGCGGTGTTGGGAGGTGGCCAAACCGTTCTGTAATTTAAATTTAAAATTCACTCCGCCAGGACAAGAGGGACGCGGATTTTTAGAGCTTGGGCTCATGGACACCTCCTATCCTTACCCTTCAATATAGCTTTGAGATCCGTGCTAGACAACTAACATACAACGTGAAACATTCTCTTTTTTGTTCCTTCCAAATAAAACAACATATGAGCATCAAACTTTGCAAGATAGCAAAACCTTCTTAATACAACGTGAGAAAAAACTTATATATTTATTTGACCGACATAAATATACAAAATGAGATTTTCAATATTCAAAAATGTTATTTTTAGTATTTATGATGCTCGAAGAAATCTGAAAGTTTATTCCCACATTCTAGTTAGAATGTTTTGTTGTGCTACAATGTTTGAAGTTCATATGTTGTTTTATTTGAAAGAAACAAAAAGACAAATGTTCTTGCACGAATCGCGATGCAGAGATGGATGACTAGATAAGGAGGTGCATCTAAACCTAAGCTCTACAGAATATTTTCCGCCAGGACAATTTGTTTTAGCTCAAATCCAAGCTAGGTTAATTTGTCTCATACAGATTCAGAGTTATGCTGATGATATAGGATTTTATCTTAGTTTGGTGGCTTCCTAATGAGGGTTGTAAGCTGGCGCTGGCTTGAAATAGCAGCAGTAATGCCGAGCAATCTAGTTTATGAGATCGACTATTCCCTCTTGTTCCAGGGTTGTATTATCTTTGTGTAGTTCCTTTACTAGATGTGCTTGGCAAGTTAACAGGGGAACTGCAATAATTATGTTGCTTCGCAGATCTTTCTTTTTCATAGTGACTTGAATTGTAATCATGGCGCATTTTGTAACAAATGGTTCCTTGTGTTGCGGAGTACCACGGCGCATTGTTGGGAGTAGTCCAAATTTGTAGCATATTGTTAGTCAAATTTTGAACATCATGTTGCTAAGACTGCTCTTATAAAAGAACTTCAATTATGCTTTTTCTCCTAAGGCGTCAGTGAAGAGAGGAGGATGCACACAACCTCCGTAGGGTCATGTGAAGCTAAATGTGAATGTTGTGTATAATGAAATTCTTCTGCATGGTGCAGTAGGGGAGGGTGCTTCATGGTAACAATGGTGAGTTGATCGTGTCGAGTAACAAGAAAACTGATTGGTGTGTTGAAGTTCTCATGGCCAAGGCCATGTCCGTTTGCTTCGTCCTTTCACTTGCGTTGTGGTGGGCTGAAAAAGGTTGGCCATCAATTTTGACAACCTTTAGGTGACGACTATTATGAACAAGGGAGGTCATTTGATCGGCTCAATTGTGGGATTTTTTTATGGCTACTACTACTACCTGGCATGTGAATTTGCCGAAGTTTCCATTCAAACATTGCTCTAGACCCATGAACTTGCCAAGAATATAACTTCATTTAGTAGTGAGTGGATTGAAGAAGCTCCCAGTGTGCTTGTTCCCCTTTTGTTATATGATGATGCAACTCCGATCAATAGCTAATAAAGAGGATTTTATGGTAAAGAAAATGACCAAAACAGTGCCAGTGCCTTTCGGTTCTTCTTTTAGTGCCCTGGAGAAATACATGCATTCCAAAAAATTTAGGATTCAACTGTTGGTGACATTTATAAAAAGCACATCGCCGTTGGCTCGCCGAATTGATGATGCCAGACCATCCCTTCTGCACGATATGTAGATGTCGAGCAAACATTCATGAGGATGGACTCTTTGCACTCGTAAGTATGTCACGTCGTGCCCCATGTCCGTAGTGAAGGTGAAGATGTAAAGACAACTACGTGTGGAGTTTCTGGATATATAACATAATAATAGGTTGACTTCATGGGTTACTCTTTTGATCCGGTTTATAAGGCCCACACATATTTTGGATGCGTTTGGGAGCAAAGTGTTTTTGGAGTTTTTGAGGAATACCTTTTAGATTCTAAAAAAACCTTGGTATTAAATACTTTGACGTGTTTGGATTGAAACAAATATTGTACTTTTCTGCTGTATATTAAAAGGAGACCCCAACCACTTTTTTTCTAAGATGGACTAAGAGAAATCATTGGCGAGAGCGCTCAACTTGTTGACATCGCCATCTACGTATAGATCAGAAGATCCAATCCCCATGTCCGACAACTGCTGAATCTGTTATATTTTAAATGAACTATAGGCTATCTCATGATAATTAGGTGTTTTAGTTTAGGTATATGATTAGTCCATGTTTAATTGGCCTTTCGAGTCTGGCCGTCGCTAGTTCCTCTGCCTTCTCTGCAGTCACGAGCAAATCAACCTCAGCCCTGGAAATCGGTTGCACAACTGCGGCAAGCAAGGGCTGCATTGGCAGACGTAGCCACTGGTTACTTTCAGGCGATCTTGCACGTTTCTAGGGATTTTCGTTGGTTGCCGATTACTTTCGGTACCGCACGTCACGAACGAAGCTAGCTCACGGAGTAGACATATTGGTCATTGTAGCAAACTCGTACGCACGAGGCTGACCTCGCGAATGAAAAGGTTGCATGTAGCCCGCAACTGTTAGCACACGCTGATTGATCCGGTCGTGTAGCTTCTTAGGTGTAGCTGAGTTAGCACATATTGATTGATCCGTCTGCGGAGCTCCTTAGATGTAGCTGAGTTAGGGTTCAGCTATCATCCATGCCTAACTATCAGTAAAAAAAAACTACAGCACCAGCAAAACAACACCAGCCAGACGCTTCGGTAGTTTTCGCAAAATTGAGGAAACCTACGGAATGCCGTAGATTTAGTATTCATTGCCCATGCACTGGAATACCGTAGATTTAGTATACTACTCCCTCCGTCCAAAAATGTAAGATGCTTTTTAGAACCGTGCTGCCAAACTAGGCCTTCAATATTATATTTCGGCCACCAATCAGATTGATACTATATGAGTAACATGTCATAAAAGCCATACCATTTGGATTGTTTTTAACTTGAATACTCTGTGGAATATAACTCATATTTATGAGACCGATAATATACTTTATGTGGAATATAAATCATACTTAATTTTATCATGTTTAAAGTAAAAAAAAATGTGAAATGTGTGCAAGTTTTATGAATACATATTGGAGAGGGTATATTGGAGGAGCTGCACGGCGGACACCGGGGAGGCTGCCGGCGGTTGCAAGGAGTAACGTGAGGAGAACTAGGAGGCTTGAAGGCTTATATCTACGTCTAATTAATCGAGGTAGTGAAGCAGAGGAGGCAATGTATACCGGTAACTTCATGAGTTTGTCGTGGTCTTAGCTGCCGCAAATTAACTTCACAAATATGGCGTGGTGTAGCTGCAGTTGCTTGCTAATGAGTACATGCATGCATGATGCCCATGACAAGAAAATTGTGTTATCACATGAAGCTTTTGTGAACGCAAGCACCAAACAACGGTAGTCGCTAGCTCAGACCTCAGAGGCATGGATACATGTAGAGATCACATGTCTAAACTACCACTATGAAAGTTCGTTTCTCTCAATATAAAAGGGCCATCATGATACAATTTCAGAGTTGATACCATGTATTGACCGAGATGAGATGATTAGCATAGAATTGAAGTCACTCACAGAGATGAGTCATTAGAAGAAAACTGAAAAGATAGGTCTAGCACACATAGGTATGGATTAGGTATTAGGGAGCTAGCACCTAATCCCCGGGTCAATCACATCCACCTTCAGTGTGGGATAGAGCTTCAACACAACAAGTCCTGAGGAGCGTCCTAACCTCCCCAACCTCTGCCCTGCCTCTACTAGGAAAAGGCCTACTAATGGCGCATCACTGGTGTGCCATTAGTATCACGCCACTAGTATTTATTACTAATGGCGCACCACTGGTGCGCTATTAGTATCTGGTATACTAAGGCGCACCACGCAGTACGCCATTAGTATATAACACCATGCACCATTAGTATGCCTCCCAGGGGCCATATTTAACCATGTGCTTTGGCACACTAATGGAGCACTGCGGATGGATGCGCCATTAGTATACTTGGCATACTAATGGCGCACTGTTTGGTGATGCGCCATTAGTATACTTTGGCATACTAATGGCGCACTCTGTAGTAGTGATGCGCCATTAGTATGAATATTAGGTTTTATTTTTTTTATTTTTCTGATTTTTGCACAGGTTACAAAATATATTATTTGACAGAATATAGACAGTAGCATACAGTAACAGCAGATTCATCGAATACAATAGAAGATTAGTCTCCGAATACAATTTATCATATTAGTCTTCGAATTCAAAAGACCGAACAAAGATAAAACATTACAAGTCTCGAGACCGCGAGTATCGAGTTTGTCTTCACATTACAAGTCGATATCGATCATCTAAACTACCATCACATAAAAGAGAGCTGCGGTCATCACGATGCACTAGTAGAAAACAGGGCTTTGGTCCAGGCCGGGTCAGCCCATTAGTCCCGATTCAGTCCAGAACCAGGACCAATGTGGGCATTGGTCCCGGTTCGTGAGCCCAGGGAGCCGGTCGGGCCACGTGGGCCATTGGTCCCGGTTCATCTGGACCTTTTGGTCCCGGTTGGTGGGATGAACCGGGACCAATGGGCCTCGCTCCTGGCCCACCACCATTGGTCCCGGTTCGTGGCTTGAACCGGGACCAAAGGCTCCCCTTTAGTCCCGGCTCATGTCACCAACTGGGACGAATGAGGTGCCTATATATACCCCTCGCTCGCGAGTAGAGCACCCCAGTGCTCTGTTTTTCTCTGGCCGAGGGGGAGAGGGCTTGGTGGTGCTCTAGCTCACCTCCTATGCACACAAGGTGTTCGATGGAATGCCCAAGCCACACTACTTAAGCTTTCTCCTCTCCAAGCTCGACCTCCAAGCTCCATTTTCCATAATATTTGTCTAGGTTTAGCGGTCCCTCACGCCCCGTCCCCGTCTTCACCGCCGTCGATCACCCGCGCCGAGCTCATCGCCGGCACCACCGTGGTGAGCCTCTTGTTCTTATCTTATTTCTGAAAGGAAAAATATTCTTACTTGTATGTTTACATAGATACTTGTATTATTTTCTTACTTTTATTATTGCATCTTATATAGTGCGATGGTTTTGGTATCCGCCCCCGTCGGCCCTCCTCCTGTCTATGATTCGGATGTGGTATATATATTATCTTTATAACGATTGGTTCATTTATTGTTTATGAAAATTATGCCGACCAACGTGACATAGATTTTATTTATGTAGGATGTATGTGAATCAGAAATGCGAACCGACCCTATTGTCGAGAGGTTAAATTTAGTTGAAGAAGAAAACAATTTGTTGAAGGAAAAAATAAAAAAAATTGAGGAGGAGAATATGATATTGGAGTTGCATGTTGCGGATGTCGTCGATGATCACAAGATCAAGATGGATGCAATGCGCTTGAAGATTAGAAAGATTAGAAAATATGCCATTCATACCGAGGCTTGGTATCATTATGCCGTTGGATCAATTGTTACCTTGGTTGCGATTATGATCGCATTTGTTTTCGTATTGAAATGTTTTACATAGTTTCAATGTGTGGTTTAATTAATTAGATGCTCTGGAGAGCTATATGTTGTTAGATGAGAACTATGTATGCACTTTGGTTTTAATGTGATGATGAACTTCTATTAATTTGGACACTTAATTATATATAATGCACGCAGATGAACCAGCAATGGATGTACGGTGACAGACACACCCGCGAGTACATTAAGGGCGTGCATGAGTTTCTCGATGCGGCTGAGGCAAATAAGCAGAATGGTTTTATGTGTTGTCCATGCACTGAATGTGGGAATACGAGGTCTTACTCTAACCGGAAAATCCTTCACTCCCACCTGCTTTACAAGGGTTTCATGCCACACTATAATGTTTGGACGAGGCACGGAGAAATAGGGGTTATGATGGAAGACGACGAAGAAGAAGAGTACGATGACAACTATGTGCCCCCTGAATACGGTGATGCTGCAACAGGGGGAGCTGGTGAAGATCAAGAGGAACCAGACAATGTGCCCAATGATGCTGCAACAGGTGAAGCTACTGAAGATCAAGAGGAACCAGACGATGTGCCCGATGATGATGATCTCCGTCGAGTCATTGTCGATGCAAGGACGCAATGCGAAAGTCAAAAGGAGAAGCTGAAGTTCGATCGCATGTTAGAGGATCACAAAAAAGGGTTATACCCCAATTGCGAAGATGGCAACACAAAGCTCGGTACCGTACTGGAATTGCTGCAGTGGAAGACAGAGAATGCTGTGGCTAACAAAGGATTTGAGAAGCTACTGAAAATATTGAAGAAGAAGCTTCCAAAGGATAACGAATTGCCCGACAGTACATACGCAGCAAAGAAGGTCGTATGCCCTCTAGGATTAGAGGTGGAGAAGATACATGCATGCCCTAATAACTGCATCCTCTACCGCGGTGCATACAAGGATCTGAACGCATGCCCGGTATGCGGTGCATTGCGGTATAAGATCAGACGAGATGACCCTGGTGATGTTGATGGCGAGCCCCCCAGGAAGAGGGTTCCTGCGAAGGTGATGTGGTATGCTCCTATAATACCACTGTTGAAACGTCTATTCAGAAACGAAGAGCATGCCAAGTTGATGCAATGGCACAGTGAAAACCGAAAGAAAGATGGGAAGTTGAGAGCACCCGCTGACGGGTCGCAGTGGAGAAAAATCGAGAGAAAGTACTGGGATGAGTTTGCAAATGACCCAAGGAATGTATGGTTTGCTTTAAGCGCGGATGGCATTAATCCTTTCGGGGAGCAGAGCAGCAATCACAGCACCTGGCCCGTGACTCTACGTATGTATAACCTTCCTCCTTGGATGTGCATGAAGTGGAAGTTCATTATGATGCCAGTTCTCATCCAAGGCCCTAAGCAACCCGGCAACGAAATTGATGTGTACCTAAGGCCATTAGTCGAAGAACTTTTACAGTTGTGGAATGGAAACGGTGTACGTACGTGGGATGAGCACAGACAGGAGGAATTTAACCTTAAGGCGTTGCTGTTCGTGACCATCAACGATTGGCCCGCTCTCAGTAACCTTTGAGGAGTTCTTTCAGTTTTTCAATCAATTGGCCCTCGATAAAACAATGGTCGTCTGCTACTGTCTGTAAGTAGTACTACTTATGTCATTAAGTCTCTCTATATAGCCCAGCTCTTTCATTGCATGTATTTATAATCATCCTCACTATATTATGCAGATTGAAGATCGCTGAATTGAAGAAAAGACAAGTCGGTGATATTGGGTTCATTAACACATATCTCATAGATGCAACTCAGGTTAAATTTCATGCCGCAGCTACCGAGGCCAACTTGCTACGATCGTTGGTAATAAATGAAAATAAAGATATAATACTCTTTCCTTACAACTTCAAGTGAGTGTTACTGTCTTGTGCGTATTCGGTTTCCCTTATATATTAGTCAAGGTTATAGTAATGTAATTGATGAGTTATGCATGCGTGTGCAGTTTCCACTATATTCTCCTAGAGATTAAGCTTGAGCAGGGACTAGTAACCGTCTTAGACTCAAGACGAAAAGATCCCCAGGAATATGCAGACATGACTCAAATACTCGAGAAGTAAGTTAAATCGATCATTATCCACCATATCAGCAACTTTGTTCATTTCCTGATATATCAAGTAATTGTTTTCTTTGTCCGGCAGAGTTTGGAGAAAATTCACCAGAAAAGCTCCGGGACTGCCGAAGGAGCTGCAATTTAGACACCCGAAAGTAAGTACTATAGTAGCATGTTCCGCGCATCTACTAGTGATTCAAGCGCTAGTTTCATCAATACCATTTGGTATTCTTGCTTATCAGTTTGTTTGACCTCTATTTCTTGTAAAGTGGTTGTGGCAGGAACAAGAGAATGATTTCTGTGGATACTACGTTTGCGAGTCCATCTGCCACACGACTTGTGAGCGGGGCTACACTGACGAACAATATGAAGTACAGAAATAACAACATTCACAATTTTATTTTATTACCATCATTTGTGTTGAGTTCCATTCATTCATATATATATATATATATATATATATATATATATATATATATATATATGTATTGACCCCCTTCTTTAAATTAGATGTTTCGGAAGCGGGATGAACTCCTAGCACCAGCTTGCATGCGAGCAATTCAAGAGGAATTGGCGGCATTCTTTCTTGACCACGTGATCGCTGAAGACGGAGAATGCTATGTGGACCCTGAGTCCGTATGATTATATTTGTAAGAGATAATTATTGTATATATGTAGCCGGTAGTGTCGGATAGATATACGAGAACTTGTTGTTCGACCAATCTCTCGGAGAAGGAGAGGTGGTCGATATCACTTCTCTCTGTATGCATATATGTTCATGACGATCTTCTGTTTCCTTCGTTTGCTTACTAGCTAGCTAGCATGTCTAGTCCTCTCTATACGTATGTATAGTACGTAGCGTCGACCAAGCACGGACATAAGAGAGGACACTTCTCTCTATTAATTATAGCTAGCTAACACAATATATGAAACACCTAAATTAACCCCCCAAAACCCCCAAACCCTCCCCCCCCCTTTCAAGAAAAAAAGCAAAAACCCCAGCCACAGAAATGCTGATGCGTGGATGCCTATTGGTCCCGGTTGGTGCCACCAATCGGGACCAAAGGGTCTCCTGCCTGGGCTCCACGCACAGGCCACGTGGAGGCCCATCTGTCCCGGTTCTGGATTGAACCGGGACTAAAGGGACAGGGCATTAGTACCGACCCTTTAGTTCCGGTTCCAGAACCGGGACAAAAGGCCCTTACGAACCGGGACAACAGGCCCTTTTTCTACCAGTGATGAGCATCATCGCAATGAAACTGGTCTTCATACGGTTCCTCCAACGCTCCCTCCTCTCCCCTGCTAGATAGCGGGCGTATCTAGATTCCGCCTCCGCCCTAGTGGTGTACCCTTTGTAACTGTTACCGCTGAAACGATGAACCTGTCTCCGACACTCCTCCCAGTCGTCGTAGACTCCGGGAACCTTACCCTTGTACACGACATACGACGGCATCTCTATGCACAAGCCAAACAACAGACAATACATACATAAGCAATATATAAGTATGCAACAAAAGGATCGGAAGAGAAAAGCAAGACATTAATAGCACGATTCATGGTCCTACTAATAAATAGCATCGATTACATCTAAGTTGAACGACTATCCAAACCAAAGAGACATACAATTCATTAAAGTTTAATTACAACATGAGCCAATCAATGTTTCAGAACTACACATTACTACTTTCGACTCGACTCATGGACAGGAGCGTGGATGAAGCCGCCGTCTGTCGTGATGGTCATGAAATCGCGGGCGTTGTCAGCGTGCATTTGTAGCATTCCGTCTATCTCAATGTTGGACGGTTGATATCTGAGGAAGGACTGCCCCGAGGTATGAAGGACATCTTGATGGATGATGTCCGCAAACTCCGACTAGATGCGAAAGAATTCTTGTCTGATGTCCGCGTCCTAGATTGCCGACAAACTCGCGGCCCAATCTTTGAGATTATTTGGTAGCAGAAGGTGATGATGGTCCCTTACGATCGCCCGCATGTGATAGAGGGCGTAGTAGGCATCCTTTTGACCACCAAGCGGCTGCTTGACACAGCAGAACGTCGTATTGTGGGCGAACACGTGATTGCCGTACTTACGAACTGCCCTGGTGAAGGTGCCTCCAGATTTGGCGTAGCCGGGGAGAACATCATCAAGAACTTTCTTGATATTTGTGTAGTCTATCTTGGAGTTACGGTTCGGGTTGAAATACGTGGCCATGGAATATTTCGGGCTTAAGAGGATGAGTGTGCAATGTGTATCACTGCACAGAACACGGAATGTTAGAAAAAAAAGAACGATCGAAATCTAAGAAATCATATGTTACGGGGCGGTTAAGGAATGACTTACTCGGGAAAGTAAGCCACAAGGAAGTTATCCTTATCTGGGTTTGCCAGAATGACGTCTTTGAGGTGTGAACTCGCGACTTTGCGGTCCCCAGCGCTGCTCAAGAGCTTGGCACGCATGTAGAAGGGGTCGACGATCATGATGTCCGGGGTCTTGTCTCTAATGACCCGCATCTCCATACTCAGCAAAAATAGCCGAACGAAGGTGTAGTGCAGCGGATGAAGGTTAAACATAGCAAAGATGTCATCAAACCGCAGGACGATCGTACCCCCGATGTCGCCATCCAGAAAGCCCTTGCCCTCTGGCACCTTGGCCATGAAAACCGGGTATGCCACATCATTCTCTCTGAGAAGCCGCTTCTCCAAAGAAAGAACACTGTCGTGCAGACTCCGCATAGCACCGGTTGCAGCATTGAGCGTATTTGTTGGCAGCATCGCCCTACCCGGCACATGCACCCTCCTCGAGATATCCTTAGGTGAAGGTGGCCCGTCCTGAGCACGGATCGTACTCGGTGCCGGCTGGCTCGCACCGGCGGCCTTTTTAGTCGGCCGTTTCCGGCCCTTCTTCTTGATCTACTGTAATGGGACCGAGTTCTGCTCACAGACCGCCTTCTTGAGTGTGTTGGAGCTGATAATATTTGGCACCTCCGCTATCTGAGGCTCGGTGAAGGCGGCAGCTGGAGGCGTCTCCTGAGAACTGAACGCTAGACGACGCCTGTTGCAATTGGGTTTCTCCGCCGTACCAGCTAGATCGCGGTCGTCTTGTTTGGGTTCTTGAGAAGGAGGCCCGCAGAACTCGTCACTGTACCCATGTTCGGCAAAGTACTTACCAATGTTGGTAAATGTACCATCGTCGTTGTCGTCGTCATCCGGATCCTGTGCCATAGGTATGTCCGGCATGTCCGGTAGCGTTGCGGCGTTCTTGCCATGGCTTGGCGCCGGCACGACTGGCGGTCTTGTCTGTGGGGTGGTGTCCCCCGCCCCCAAACGAATCTGGCTCTTCGGCCAAAGCAGGGGCCAGCTTACGCAGGCGCTGAGGGTCATCTCATCTTCTTCGTCGGCCCCAGCGGGTCGAATCGGAGGTAACAGCTCGTCGCAGCCTGGCAGCACCCGAACCACTTCAACCCTATACATTGTGGGTGGCATCGGATTACCATGGAACACGGGGTTGCCCGGTTGAATGATTCTGCCCTTGGCGACATCGACCAACTCGCCACCCACGAAGTGCAGGAGAGTGCAAGGAACGTTGGCGGCGCCCTGCAAAAACATGTAGGGCGTCAGGGATGCCCAGTCAAAGGCAAGGAGATGAAGTCCTCGGCCGAGAGGCTTAGTTACCGTGATGCCGTCGAGCTCGGCTAATGTCGAGGCACCGCCAACGGCGGGCATGCAACTGACGGAGGGGCCGCTTGCTGGCGAGGTGCCGGCCGGCGTACACCCGGGTGCATTAAGCTCCAATGCCGGCGTCGGAGACACCAATACCGGCTCCGCCGGAGACACCAATGGTGCCGCCGCCGTAGACACGAATACCGCCGCCGCAGGAGACACCAATGGCGCCGCCTGCGCGTTGTGTGAGTTGCTGGCCGTGAAGCTGGGAATCGGGGCGGCCCCTGTTGGCCACCCGCAATCCACGTCGTTATCCCATGAATCAAGGTAGGCATAATGCCGGTAAGCGTCGATCCCAGTTGTTGTTGCACTTGCTCTTGGACCATATCCGAAATTCGCGCCACTTGCGCCTTGAGTGCTTCAACCTCGCGCGACTGGCTTTCCGAGCTGGTCTTTTTCTCCTTTCGCCCACCAACGCCATAGTATGACGACCATTTTGTGGACAAGCCTTTGCCGGCCACACGACCAGCTGACGTCGGCTTATTGAGCTTATCCCTGTTTTTCATTACGTTCAATGCCCTATTCAAAGGGGTGTCGAAAGGGGAGCTCTGAGACGACCCCGTGCTACTTCTTTCTTTGTCTTGCGGAAGGAACGTGAACCATTTAGAAATATTGGGGATTAATTAGAATGCAACCATATGGAGCTAATTACGCGGGGGTGTATTCCTTACCAGAACAAGCTCAAGCTCCTTGGTCTTCGGATCCGTGGTAAGCTCCTTTGTTACCGGGTCCTCCTTGTACCGGGCCCTGAGAAAGTTCCTGGTCTGCTTGTCACTGTATTTCTCGAAGCGAGGCGGTAGACCTTGCTCGGCACGCTCCGCGTCCTCCTTGTCCCATACAGACTTCGCCACTCTGTAACCGCCAGGACCGAGTTGGTGGACCCCTATGTTCAACTGCCGCATTTCTTTCCCCCACTTACTTGATTCGGAGGTTGCGGGGCTCTCGCACTTGATCTTGAACTCCTTGTAGTCATCTTCGCTCATCAAAGGATATTTCGCCTTGATCTTCTCATAACTATCACCTTTGTCAATCATTACCTTCACCGTGCTTTTCCAAGTAGACAGGGCCGTGCTCATCGTCGTGAGGACGGCACCGTTCACTTTATTACCCGAGAGGCATGTGTTTGCGAACTCAGTGGGGAACTTGTATCGTTCGTGCAGCTTCGTGAAGAGGAGGCTGCGCAAATTCCCTCGGTCCTTATGCCTTAGGTTCTCGGTGTTGATCGAGGCGGTGCTCTGGAGAATGCACCCGAGCTGAATCGAGTACCCCTTGACTACGTGTTTGGGCGCCGTCGGATGCCCGCCGGAGTTCACTTCAGTAAATTCCTCCCTGACGGTGCCGAGCACGTTCGGGCGCCGGTCCTTCCGTTGCCTCTTCGGTTGGCTGCCATCTGTGCGTGCGCCGCCATCATCAGTGGTGGCATCCGCGGCGCCATCATCAGTGGTGTCATCCCCGACGCCACTAGGGGCTGTGTAGTCAGGATTGGTGTCTTCCGCGGCGTCCTCATAGCAGTGAGGTTCTTCCTCCAACTCCTGGGACAGCTCCTAGAATTGCTTGCTCGCCCGAACCGCCGGCCTCATCATTGTGGGCCATGTTTTGCTCTAAATAGGAAAAAAGTTTGGTCAAAAAGTTGGTTATTGTCAAGGAACAAGATCATGGTCTCATCATTTAGGGTTTGTCGACACCGAGGCATCCTAAAAGCTAATCTTTTATCATTTAGGGTTTGTCGACGCCGAGGCACCCTAAAAGCCTAAACGTACATTATTTAGGTTCTCATCGACACCGAGGCACCCTAAAAGCCAAGGTTTCATCATTTAGGGTTTGTCGACGCCGAGGCACCCTAAATGCTAAGTTTTCATCATTTAGGGTTTATCGATGCCGAGGCACCCTAGGTTGGGCCTAATCACTTGGCACTAATCAGTTGGCTCTATTGCCACCTATGTTGGGTTTATCATCTAAGGTTTATCGATGCTGAGGAGAATTTCTAAGTTGGGCCTAATCACTTGGCTCTATTGCCACCTATGGTTTAATGCAGCAAGAATAAAGGGGCAGTTGATCCTACTTAATTAAGTACTAAGATACCCCGACCCATGCATTAGTAGCAAGTACCTCATATGTCCGATTTTTAGCAAAGTCATGCTAAAATTCACGGAAAATTTCAGCATGACCTTTGTTGAAAATAGGACATATGGAGTACCCAAATTTGCCGGAACGGAAGTTAATTGACATTCCGGCAAACTCAAGGGCCTCTCGGGGTACCTGCAAAATCATCACGACACGAAGGGCCTCTCAAGGGCCTCAAGCAGCAGCGGCGTCTCCCAGGACCCCATTTTTTTTGCTAAATTTCTTTGAGCAACAATCAGAGCAGAAAATTCAGCATATTTCTATACAATTTTTTTGGTATATATCGGGTTCTGGCTGCATTTGCAAATGCATTCCATGTACTGCAACCCTCGAGAATTCCTAGCATGAGGTTTGTCCATCACTTTTGGCTCACTTATTAATCTACTCATCCTATGTCAATATCCACATGCTATGTCATCTGATGTTCCTGAATCATTGTAGTTTAGGCACCATACAAGATTGCTGGTTCAATGTGCTTTATATCCTAGTTATACTACTGCAGGAAAGGAGGATCATCATACACATATATATGTATAGCAATTGACAGGAGCTTCATCATTTTTAGTAACAACAATACATATATAGCAATTGGAAGCAAACAGATGTACACATAAGATAGAAATGTAGTGCTGAAAGTTTAATGCTTACAAAAGACTTGCTGAAATAGTGAAAAATATGGAGTCACCAAGCTGGCTAAGAAACTCCCAAAGTCCACTAGCAAATCCAAGATCTAATCCTGTTACACACATCATAACAATTTAAGATAATTAGGATAAGGATAGTAGGAAATGAAAAAGAAAGAGCTCAAAAAACAATCACAACAGAAAAATAATAAAAACCTAGTCCTAGAAGAAAATAAATCCTAAAAGAAAAGAAATCCTAAAATCTGGAGCAAGTCCTAGCAGTAGTAGTCCAACTAGATGGCCACCACTACTACTCCTATCTCTGTTTAGCATCATCAATACAGGCTTTGTACACACATGCACACAAAGTCCATACGGCTTTGTACACACATGCACACAAAGCACACGGCCATGGCCATGGCCATGACCGCCAGTAGCTGCAGCGCTAGCAACATTAGCAAGCAGCGGCCGCGGTGCAGCTAGCAACAGGCGGCGGCAATAGAGCAGCAGCGGTGACGGGCGCAAGTGACTGCAGGAGGACTCGGGCGAAGCGGCCAGAGGGCGCGGGGGCGGAGCGAGCTCGGGTCAGGCGGGCAGCAGCGTCTACGACGATGGATCCACGCGAAGGAAGAAGGGGATCGACGGATGGGCTCACAGGGGGGGAGTAGGCGAACTCGGCGAGGTCGGGGGCTCGATCTCGACTTGTAGATGACGTGGAAGACGACGGGGAAGCCGGGGGACACACTATCTTGGCGTGGGGACGACGGTGGCCGCGACAATGACGACGGCGAGCGCGGTCACCGCACGAGCTCTCGCGCTCGAGTACGAGCCGAGGAGGAGGCGGCTCGATGGGGAAAGAGGGGGAATCGGGCGAGGGGTGGTCTCTCTGGAGGCGGCGGGGTGTGGAGTCCG
>NC_041382.1:775975273-775980204 GCF_002162155.2 Triticum dicoccoides
GCGATGGGGCGGCGGGGGTGGAGTCCGGTGAGGGTCGGGGCGGCGGCGGCGTGGGTCGGGGCAGCGCGCGGGTGGATCTGGTGGCGAGGGAGAGAGGGTCGAAGGGGATCTGGCGAGGGAGAGGAAGGATAGCTAGGGGGAAGCTTACTAATGGCGCACCACACCTCGGTGCGCCATTAGAAATCTTTTTTTAGATAGCAATGGCGCACCCCACAGCGGTGCGCCATTAGAAATCTTTTTTTAAATAGCAATGGCGCACCCCTTAGCGGTGCACCATTAGAAATCTTTTTTTTAGATAGCAATGGCGCACCCCGCAGCGGTGCGCCATTAGAATGTTTTTTTTATTACAGTTCGAGCACAGGTTATATTGCACCTAACCCAATCCACATCAGAACCTGCCCACTAGCCCGACTGGTCAGCACACAGCACACACACCAGGAGGTCCTGGGTTTGATTCCTAGGCTCCGCAATATTTTTTTGCATTTTAAATGATGTTTGATATTTATTTGTGTTTAAATATGTTCAAACTTGTTTAAATCATAATAGTTATAATTTTTTATAAAAATAGTAATAATTTTTTAAAAAATATGTTCAAATTTGTTACTTGAAAATATCATCAGCGGCGGCGGTGGAGCGCGGGAGGGTGCGGGGGGTGCCCGTTGGCGGCAGTGGAGCGGGGAGGGTGCGGGGGGGCGGGTGCTCGTCGGCGGCGGTGGAGGGGGATCGAGATCGAGTGTCCTCATGAATTCAAAAAGTGCCTGTGAAATTTAAAAATATTCATGATATCAAAAAGTGTCCATGAAATACAATCGAGAAATGAAGACTACGATTTAAATATAATCGATCTTAGCTAGCTATCTGTTCACAATCTTCTTGCCCTTCTTTTTCGCAAATGGAGTTCTTCTGTGGAATGGACGTCCTTTAGGTAGGGTGGTCCTGCTTCTTCTTGTGGTGTGTGCTGCTACTTCATCGTCGTCGTCATGTTCGATCTTCGGGTCGCCGTACTTGTCGTAGTCTTGCTCATTGGTTACTCCATCCATTCCGATGATCTTCCTTTTGCCTCTCCTCACGACAACACGACTGGGCTTTGACGGGTCGGTAATGAAGAAGCATTGGTCCACTTGGGAAGCCAGTACCCATGGCTCATTTTTCGCGGTGACGTTTGCGCCCGCGGTCTTGGATTTGGCTTCGAATATAACCATGGTGGCGAAATACCGGTCTTCTTTTAGGACGCTCTTGGCCCATCTGACACGGAACATCGGGACCTTCTCTCCAACGTAGCTCAGCTCCCAGATCTCCTCGATCCTTCCATAGTATCTGTCCTTGTCGTTACCGGTGTAGGATTCCATCGTTACTCCGGAGTTCTGATAACCATTGCTCTTCATGTCCTTGTTCTCAGTGTAGAATGTGTAGCCGTTGATATCTTACGCCTCATAGGTCATCAGGTTGTGCTCGGCGCCCTGTGACAAGGCGAATATGAGTTGTTCTTCCGCGGAAGAATCCTCATGTAAAGGGTACGACAGAAGCTTCTGCTTGAACCAACGCGTGAAACATGAGTTGTGCTCTTTGATTATATCTCCGTCCGTCCTCTGTTGGACTCGGTCATTGTACGTCTTCTCAATAAAGGTTTTGTGCTCTACCACCCAAGGATCGACCACGTCTATGTGTTGTAGCATGACTAGGTTTGCTCTTTCAAAGTCGGCGAGTCGACCCTCGAAGTCGACATGCATTTTGCGGCGACCCTCACGGTGACCCCATCCAGCGAGCCTGCCGAGGTGCCTGTTGACGGGCAGACCAACAGGGTTCTCGATGCCTAGATAATTTGTGCAGTAGGAGATGCACTCTTCGGTCAGAAAGCCCCTGGCTATACTTCCCTCTGGACGTGAAATGTTGCGAACGTATCCTTTGATGACACCATTCATCCTTTCGAACGGCATCATGCTGTGCAGGAACGTCGGCCCGAGTTGGATGATATCCTCCACGATATGGACCAGCAGATGCACCATAACGTTGAATAATGCGGGCGGGAAGTACATCTCAAGCTCGCATAGTATCACCACGATCTCTTCCTGTAGCCTTATGAGTTGCCTCACGCCAATCAACTTTCGAGAGATGACGTCGAAAAAGTTGCATAGGCCAAATAGCATTTCACGGACGTGCGCGTCCATGATCCCACGGATTGCAACTGGAAGTATCTGCGTCATCAGCACGTGACAGTCGTGAGACTTCATCCCGCTGAACTTCTGCTTCGCTGGGTCTAGGTATCTGCTTATCTTCCCCGTGTAACCGTAAGGAAGTTTTACTCCTACGAGGCAGGTGAAAAACTGTTCGATCTCCTCCTGACTTAGAGTGAAGCACGCGGGAGGGTAGTCACCATCATCATCATCATTAGCGTGAAGCTCCTGCCTGATGCCCATTGATTTCAAGTATGCCCTTGCTTTCGGTCCATCTTTGGTCCTCTCTGGCATGTTGAGCAGGGTACCAAGCAGACTCTTGCACACGTTCTTCGTGATATGCATGGCATCAAGGCTGTGAGGCACACGATGGATCTTCCAGTACGGCAAGTCCCAGAAAACAGACCTCGTTTTCCATACCTTCAGCAGCGGCTCTGGCGCCTTTCGCTTCTTTCCCGGCTCTAGCGCCTTTTGCTTCTTTCCCGGCAGTGGGCAATCTTTCCAATTTTTCAACAGCTCATCTATTTCCTCGCCGCTCCTCGTACGCGGGCATTTTCGGGGTTCGGTTTCACCATCGAACAGATCCTTGTGTTTCCTCCACGGGTCATCGTCGCGAAGCCACCTACGATGTCCCATGAACACGGTTTTCGAAGACCCGGGATCTCTATCTAGCTGGTGATACGTTGTGTTATCCATGCACCTTACGCATCCAGAAAATCCGTGGACTACCTGCCCCGCGAGATATCCGTAACCGAGATAGTCGTGCACCGTCGTGAGCAATGCGGCTCTCATAGGGAAATATTCTTTCTCTGCGGCGTCCCACGTATTGGCTGGCGTTTTCCACAGCGTGTCTAGCTCCTCTTTCAGCAGCCCCAGATACAGATTGATGTCGTTCCCTGGTTGTTTTGGCCCTTCAATTAGCATACTCATGTGAATGTACTTCCTCTTCATGCACAACCAGGGGGGAAGGTTGTACATCCACACAAACACAGGCCAGGTGCTATGTGTGCTTCTCTGGTTGCCAAACGGATTGACTCCATCGGTGCTCGCACCCAGCATGATGTTCCTTGGATCCTTCCCAAATTCTGGGTATTTGAAGTTCAATGCTTGCCACTGGCTCGCATCCTTAGGGTGACTCAGCATCTTGTCTTTTTTATTTATCTCCGGATCATTTCCGTCATCTTCCCGCTTCTTCTCCTCCCTATCCGCGTGCCAACACAGGAGCTTTGCTACCTTAGGATCCGTGAAGTACCGCTGCAGACGAGGAGTGATCGGAAAGTACCACACCGATTTTCGAGGAGCTTTCTTCCTCTTCTTGTATCGAGTGACACCGCACACCGGACATATGGTAGACTCCACGTGCTCGTCCGATAAATGATGCAATTGTTCATGCACACATGGTATTTCACATGCGGTAAATCCAGAGGACACACGATTTTCTTCGCCTCCTCGAAACTGGTCGGGCACTTGTTCCCCTTGGGAAGACGTTCGTGCCAGAATGACATGTTCTCGTCGAAGCTTGCGTCGGTCATTTTGTGTTTTACCTTCATCTCCAGAGCCATGAGCGTTACTTTCAGGAGGGTATCCTCGGGCCTGCATCCTTCATACAATGGAGTAACCGCATCTATCTTCAGTTGATCCAGCTTGGCTTTCTCTCGGGCGGCAGCTCTTGCGTTATCCGCTTGCTTGAGAAGCAGCTCTTGAATATGAGGGTTCTGCACCCAGCCTCCATCGTCGTCTGCTCCGGCATCTTCATCGTCATGATCATGCCCTTCGTCCTGATCTTCCTCATCATCATGTATGACATCTTCTACAAGATGACTGTGTACAGCATCACCATCGTGATCATGTCCTGAAGATTCTTCGCCTTCTCACCCGCCCTCGCCGCGGTGGTACTTGTCTTGTTGCCCTTCCTCATTTCTCGCCCGGCCCCCATGGACGACTTCATAGTCATCTTCATCACCTTGCCACCGATAGCCATCCATGAAACCACGCAAGAGCAGGTGGTCTCGCACCTGCCCGGAATCCGGGTCCGCAATAAGGCTCTTTAGCTTGCATCTTCGACACGGATATCTTATCTCCGTCTCGTTCTTTTGAAGCATCTCGGCCTTCGCGGAGCTCAAAAACCTATTCACGATGCCTTCGGTCATCGTGCGGACCATGGTCACCTGCAGGGTAGAGCAAAATGATATTTTAGAACCAAGAAAAAATTTGGCATGACCTTCCCTAAAAATAGGACCAAAAAGAATGCATAGTGCCAAAATTCTCGCCGAAACGAAAATAAATTAACATTCCGGCAAAATATTGGCAACTATCGCATTTCAAATACCGGTACCTGCAAACACAAACATATATGCAACACCACAAACACATGCAACACCACAAACATACATAGATCTAGCTAGGCCACAAAAAGTGCATGTGCATGTTGTTGGAGCGAGCTAGGAAGAAAAAAAGTAGATCTACATCATGAAGATAGCTTTCCCCTTACTTACCTATCAAAAAAGATAATTTCACCACTTAATTTTGATGAATCTATGGTGGAAATGAGGTGAGGAGGAGGAGGCAGCCGAAAGCTTGGAGAAGGAGGTGGAGGGAATGAAGTGGGGAAAGTGAGTGGTAGGTGTGGCTGTCCAAAATATCTTGTTGGGGTCCCAGGTTACTAATGGCGCACCACCTGCAAATGCGCCATTAGTAACCCTGGTTACTAATGGCGCACCTGCAGGTGGTGCGTCATTACTAGTTTTGCAGAAAAGT
>NC_041382.1:775980828-775981337 GCF_002162155.2 Triticum dicoccoides
TAATCAATTAAATGTCATTACTTTTTCTGGCATGCGATTTTACCATCGATCATTAGCATGTCCACCCGCTTGATTGGTTGAGAGGCACACCTGGGTGCTCGTAAAAAATTCAGTCTTTCTAGTAATCAGGTTACTAGCTTTCACGCACCACTCATCCATCCTTTACTACTAGTAATATTTAATGGTTCTGGTAATCTTGATACGAGGCTACCACGTACTCTTGTAGTATATGTTGTCTATAGTAATCTCATTACCCACTGGCAGACATCACTCCTTGGCACTTTAATATCTATGGTAATGTAGTTACTAGGTTGTGCCACATAATACTGTATAAGTAATCTTCAAAAGGCATTTATGTATCAAAAATAGTAATATTGTCAGGGTGTACCATGCACCACTTAGCCTTGTAATTGGTCTGGTAACCTATTTACTAGGCTACTACGTACAAAGGTAATAAGCAAATCTAGTTTTACTACTAGTTAGTCCTTATTACTCAGCTGGTCAATCCT
>NC_041382.1:775981812-775983347 GCF_002162155.2 Triticum dicoccoides
GGCGCACTGTGAGGCGGTGCGCCATTAGTAGTTTTGCAAAAAAAAAAGAATAAAAAAATTAAGTACTGGCGCACTCCCTGTCTGGTGCGCTATTACTAGTTAGAATTAGTAATGGCGCACTTCGGTCGGATGCGCTATTATTATGTATGTAAAAATGAAAAAAAATATCACTAGTGGCGCACCTATTTTCTGGTGCGCCATTAATGTCTTCCACACTAATGGCGCATCACCAACTGGTGCGCCATTAGTATATAGTAGTGGCGCACTACTTCTCTGGTGCGCCATTAGTGTCAATCCTATCTATAGCCCTTTTCTTAATAGTGTGCTCAGCTGGAACGGAGCCCCGTACCTTGTTCATTGTAGTCGGAGGTGAATGGAAGTGACGTCGATGTTGGAACCAAGTGCTGCTTGCCGAGGAAGGCCTGACACTCGAACAGATCATTTGTGTAAAATAAATAGAAACTGTCAGATCTGGTCGCGAGCACGGGTTCAGCAGAACGGCACCACCAAGTTCAGCAGAACGACTTCCTGCAGCAGCTCTGTTATGTCGGTCCGCTTCAGCGCCACTCGGAGTCCCTGGACGGTCTTAGGCTTCTCGCCATTGCCATAGCTATGAACATATCTTGCTTCACGTTGAGGTCGTTGACCACGAAAACTAAAGCATGCAAAGTGGAAAGAAAGGTGTTTGTTAAGTGTCATACCTCAGTGCGCATGATTAACTGTCAGATCTGTAGACCTCTTGCCTTCACATTTATGTCATTTGGGGATAGAGCCTAATAACTCATCAACTGTCAATCTTGTAAGCAAGCTCCAGCACATAAATTTCTTGTTAATCTGTTTCTGTATACATCTGAAGAAGCTACTCTATATAAATCTGAAGAAGCAGGCAGGTATATTGAGCACAGGTGAAATAGTGATGGACCTTGCTTCAGTTGAATAATTGATACCATCCAGAGAGTGGCCAGATAGAAGCCAAATGTGGTTGAGGAGCCACTACAAGCTGGACAGAGAGAAAAACTTAGGACATGTAGTGTATGAAGAAATGCCTTAGACATGCAAGGCCGTGTTATTCTTTTGGTAAAGCCATGAATCAATCCTTTGCTTGTAGCTGCAGGATTTGAAGATAAAAGCCTTCAAAGGGGAAAAAGAACAATTGCAACTATTCCTCTCCTGCTAGCGCCTTACACCTTTTCCTTTGGTAAAGCCACAAATCAATCCTTTGCTTGTAGCTAGCCAGTTGCAGGATTAAGAGGCCCGTCGCCCGAGCCGCTCTCGCGGGCGGCAGGGCGAAAACCTAGCCGTCGCCCGCCAGCTCCTCCTCCCCGGCTCTCCCCCTCCCCGCCGCCGCCGGAGGGCGCCACGGCTGGCGTCGGTGGCGGCGGGGTTCCCCTCCCACCTCCCCTGGGGCCCTGTGGCGCGAGACACATGGGTCAGGCGAGGTGCGCGGCGCTGGCGCAGGGCGGCGCGGCGGCGGATGCGCGTCACAGCGCGGCGGCGACTGCGTGGAGCTGGTGGCGGGGCGTGCTGGCTTGGGG
>NC_041382.1:775983363-776021797 GCF_002162155.2 Triticum dicoccoides
GGGCTTCTCCCTACTGAGATCTGGCTTGCGGGATCTTCCAGATCCCGGCAAGGATGGCGGCGACCCGTGCACGAGAGATGGAGGTCTTCGATCAGATCTGGGTGAAAACCTGCTTATGGCTATTGCCAAGGCCGGCGATGGCGACGTTGTCTGCGTCGTCCCCTTCCTGAAGGCATCGTCGTGGAGATGTTCAAGGCCACTCTCTGCTACCTCCGGGGGAAACCCTAGATCAGTAGATCGGATGGCGGCGGCTCTCTGGTGTCGTCTTCCCCCCTGGGGGCGTCATTCTTGGAGGTGCACACGGGCTCGAGGGACTAGAGGACGGCGACTTTGGTGGAGCGGTGCTTCATCTTTCACATTGATGATGGCGGATCTCGGCGGCATGGTGCTGTGGAGACTCGGCGTCTGATGCGCGGAGATGGACTCGTGCAGGAGGAGGAAGCTGTCTGGCATCATGGGGACGTCGATGGCAGAGTGGCCAGACAAGGTAGAAGCCTCAATTTGATCTGAAGACGGACCTGTGGAAGATGGCGGCGACGACACACGAGTGCGTCTGACCGGATTGCGCCCCAGACCCAGTATGTGGCTCGGCTGGGGTTACCGAATGAGTTTCGGCTTCCGGCTTTTGATGTTAGGCTTAGGTGAGTGGTTTGGGTAGTGGCCCAGCTAGCACCCCCTCATCATGTTGGATAGGAGTAGCGGCACATGTTGCCAAGATGGTGGATTCAGACACATTGTTGTAATACTTTGTATGGTTCTCGAGAATAATCAATAAAGTGGCCGTATGCATCTCCCAGATGCAGAGGCCGGGGGTCATCCTCCTTTTCTAAAAAAAAAAGTTGCAGGATTAAGAGATAAAGATAAGAATAAAATAAATAGTACAATGCTCCCTTTCCTGCCAGTTATTGAACTTCTTTGTGAGAATAGGTGCCCATGATTTTTGATAGAAAGTTTTGAATTTGTCCAAGTGTGGCATATGCGTCCATGACTCCTTGTCTTCATTTATAATACAGATTTTTTGGGTTTCCTACTCCTAAAAGCGAATGAGGTGTCTATGGTCTGGTCAATTGCTTCTATTTATATAGATACAGGTAAGGAACAACATGGCAATATGCCAACTATTTTTATTTCTAGAATCGATCATGACGGCAATGAATTAATCTACTTTGTTCTTACTTCCAGAAGTATGAATTTTATTTCAGAGGACGAGGGGACTCTTTTTTAGTGTCTGCATAGTTCATTGTGTACACACACACAAAAATCGCCATCACCAGTTCCTACACGTAATGAGTTGATGAAGGACTACAGGAAAGAATTTCATCTCCAAATCACAAAGTCCTAAGACTTTTTCATTAATATATGTCATTTACCATGAAACTAGGGCCTTCTAAAATAGGATTACTTTTCTGCAACATTTTCCTTGTTCTGGGAAGAAGACCACCCTAATTTCACTTTAGCATGCAGGTCAAAATAAATAAATATGAAATGAACGAATAACAAGCAAAGAGTACCTTTAACCACCATATTGTTTGACAATGACATCTAGTGTTCAAAAGCATGATCGACCAAAATTGAGGAAAGCAGGCTTGGGCTTAGTTTATTTTCGGCCGTAGAGTGCTCTCTATGCGTGCCCATTTTTCAAGCATTTGGCATTATTATGCCCCTGTTATGACGTGGGGGCTCCCTGCTGGAGGGTGTTGCAATACGTTCATGATTCGCTTATAGTGGATGGCTAGAGTGACATAAATTTACACCCGAGTAAGGGGGTTGTTGCATATGGAAGTAAAGATGACTTGACACTTAATGCTATGGTTGGGTTTACCTTAATGATTTCTAAAAGTTGTGGATGCTTGCTAGAGGTCCATTCATAAGTTGATGTGATCCAAGTACAGAAAATATGTTAGCTTATGCCTCTCCTTTATATAAAATTGCAACAATCATTACCGATCTTGTTATCAATTGCCTAGAACAATTCCGCACACCGATCCATCATTTTTCCACACTCGCTATTTGTAATATATTCTAACTTTATGTTGGCAACACCTATTTTTATATTTTAGTTCTCCGATATCATGTAAAGCTATCCTCTTTATACCCACAACGTAGTTTTATTTCTCTTTTCTAGATGAAAGCAAATGCTCGGTGTACGTAGAGTCGTCAGTGGTAGATAGGACTTGAGAGAATATTGATCTTACATTTAGCTCCTTGTGGGTTCGACACTCCATACTTATCAGTTCCACCTTTGTAAATTGCTACGATGATTCCTTGCAATTGGGGATTATCACTGGAGCAACCCGTCGGGGAGCTTGAAGAAGGGAAAGAGATCCCCGTGAGGATGCGCCACGGGGATCACAAGAAAGTGAGCGAGCGGGGGCGGGGAGGGGGGGGGAGCGCGACTGGATAATCCGAGAAGGAGCGTCGAGACGTTCGTGGGCGTGTCCATTCCTACCGAACGACTAGAAAACGTGATCTGGCAACTTTTCTTGCTTCACGATTCGTGCAGTTGGTCTGATGACAGTAAACGTGTTTGGCGCGAACAGCTAAAACGTGGCACATTCGGGAGTTATCTTATCCATTCTTTTTTGCACATGCGTGATTGCATTGATACTTCATCACAAGATTGGTAGTCGTTTTCATCTTCTTGGTGTGTAAGGTGAATCAAATCTTTAAGAAAGAAGTTGAGATGGATATGGTTCAAAAGCTAGGATCATGACTAAAATGTTACTATCTCCTTCCAAATGTACCAAGGTCGAATGGAATCAAAGTCGATTGCCAGCCAAGTAATTCAACGAGTTTTCTCATGCGTACCACAATTGTAAGGGAGATGACGGACCAATTAACATGAATCACATGGCACACATTTCATGAAGTTAATAGGCAAGAGCTAGACCATGCCATATTGATGATGAAGTTCCCATGGGAATAGTACTTCTTTATGAAGTGTGGTTAGAGCATGCCAGATTTATGAAGTTATTCATCATCATATATATCCTCCACTTTACTACCACGATCGGTCATTTCTCGTAACAATGGCTTGAGCCACCTAACCTCTAATCCTCGCACTAGTTCCCAGCACTGCAAATCCTCCGATATACTCCTACCAACCAGATTTATAATGTCTGCATGTATTTTAAAATGTACTTCAACCATAAATCTGGTCAATGAACTATGAGTTATGTACCCCGAAAAACATATTGTGGGATTCATATTCAAAAGAAATCCTTAATGGTATTATTTTAGATGGGATATTGGAGGAAAACTGAAGACACGAGTCTCGGTCTAGAGCATGTAGGTACAATAGAGCTCTATGCCTATCTTCTGTCGGTTCTAGAATATGTAGCTCTAGATGAAGAAGCTGAAGCCGTTCAGTATTCTTGCAGAAAAACTCCATCGTGAACATGTTGATCCCCAGGCCCTGCCAAAAAAGGAAACGGGGCAAGACGCATGTCAGTATGCAAGAAATGAATGCCATCCAATACGATCGGGTCGATCAATTTACGAGAACACGGCCACCACGGCCGGTACCGGGGCGATGACGACGAAGAGAATGAAGAGGAAGTGGGGATCACACAGAGACATTGCTCTTGCTCCTGCCAGATTAATTGCACATCATAAACTGGGGCGGAAGCTTAAATAACGAAGTGGACATCTCTTTCACGTCCTCCGCGCCATCCATCTACATTCACAACCTCCAGCTACGAACCGGGCGCCCGTCCTCTGAAGGTCAGTTTGGAGGCAACGGTGGTGTGACAAGACACACACGGGGGCAGTGCCTCCATCCCTTCCTCCGTTACTCATACTTTTGTGCAGTCTAATCTAAGAAGAAAGTGAAGGGTGGGGTCAAAACTTAACAGCGAGAACACTAAATATTCTTTTGAACAAAGAAACCATTATCTCTCAATCTTTTTTTCCAAATAAGCTCAAACTTACCTAGATTACTAACGGAAATATGTTGTACTTAATCGGCCTTTTTTGAAAAAAGAATAGAACATCACATTTTTGAATGAAATTTTGAATATTTGGAGCTAAATAGCCATTATCTCCCAATACTTTTGTTGAAAATAAGTTCAAACTTTTGCGGATTGCTAATGGGAACATGTATTATTTACCAGAATGTTTCTGGATTTCTTCAAATATAAGAACTTTTGAATGGAGTAACTAAACTGCTTGCATAATAACCATTGAAAAAAAATAGCACGCTATAGCGTGTAGAGAATTGTCTCGCTAAATTAATCAGTGTACTATATCTCGCTAATAGTATATTTACATGGGCGGCGCTATTTTGTATAGCGTGCTATATTTTTCCTTCATAATAACTAAGCATATTCATAGTATTTCTCTTCGCTTCTAAATCTTGCAAAAACTGTAATTGATACTAAATCAATTAACAATTCATGAACTAGCAAACAAACTGTAATTGACACCAGAGTAATTAAAGAAAGCAAGAGACCTATAGAAGCAAATAATTTGGGAGATAAATGTGGCAAATAAATTGTAATTGATACTAAATCAATTAACAATTCATGAACTAGCAAACAAACTGTAATTGACACCAGAGTAATTAACAAAAGCAATAGACCTATAAAAGCAAATAATTTGGAAAGATAAATCTTGGTCCTCCAACAACCGATGGGCTCGATGCGGCGATGGTTCACGACCTCTTCACTTCTAAGCGGCGCGTGGCAGCGTGTGGTTGTGCGAGCCGAATAATAAGTCCGGCCAGCCACGGTTAGCGGATGCAGTCTAGCGCCTGCGATGCTGTGGGACTCCTGCTGGATGCCATGCCATCCGCGCACATAGTAGTACTGGAGTACGACTTGATTGAATTGGATTCAATATTGCTTTAGGGGAAATTGGTTTCAACATTGTGGTCATGTGAACTATCTCAGGGCGTGCATGCCATCTCCATCACCGTCTCGTCTCGGCTTGACAAGAGCAAAACAGCGAAGCAGAACACCGGTTATCTTCTGTTGGAAATATGAGCAAATTACTACGAGATTTAATCTGAATAAACAGAATATAAATCATGACCACAGCAGCAGAGATTAAACTAATCATGCGAACTAGCATAGCAGATGAACATATCACATCTAGGGCACATATTAGAAACATGAATTCTACCACGATCTCGAACAGGAAGGATAGAATCACATACGGTGCAGCGGGTGCAGCACCGCCAGCGTTGATGTTGTCGCCCATGTCGTCGAGGATGAGGTTGCCGAGGTCGGGGAAGAAGTCGTCGTTCACGAAGTCGTCGCTGCCAGCAGTCGTGCGAGTGCGCTCTCCAAAAACCTGATCGCCCCTCTCCCGTACAGGATCACGAGACTAGCTTGGCGGCGCAATGATCTGGAACGGTGATGAGAAACCATACGAAGCGACGGCTAGGGTAGACGTCTGCCTGACTATATATTGCGGGCCGGGTAGGTCATGGGAGTAAACCCCACATCCGAGTCGTCACGATCCAAAAGAATCGGAAACGGTTCAGTAATTAACGCGTCCATTAATTAATGACTCATTAATTTTCCCATGCAGCAAAAATATAGACAACATGCATAGCTCTGTCCTCGGCGAGGCGTGCTGTGGCGAGCGAGGAGGAGGAGCGCGCGTGTAGGTCTCCTCTTCTCATGCTCATACTAGTGGTAGAAGAGCTCATCTTATAAAGAGGTGCAACTCTCTCTCAACTTCCAAGGTGGAACTAAACTTTAGCCTCACTCACTTCATTCACATGTGTGCATGAATGGGCCAAGAGAATTTCAGAATTTTAGTTGGACTTTGGACTAAAGGCCTACTAGCAAAATTCCAACATCTCCAATCAGAGCATCTTGGGGATGAATTTTTTGCCGGTGCTGTTCTTCAGCCGGTTCTAGAATATGTAGCTCCTAGATGAGGTAGGGAGTGAGCACCTAATCCCCGGATCAACCACAATCATGTGCATCGACGATTACTACACTGTCATAGGTCCCGAGGAGCGTTGTAATTTCTTCAACCTCGTGCTAGGTAGAGCAGCCACGATGGAGTGGGCAATTTTTACGTGCTAGGTTATACGAATGACATCAAGTAATGGCAGGCGTTTGCGTACAACGACTACTCGATCCAACCTCTAGCTAGTTAGAGCCGTCAACACACTACTAGAAAAAAGTCTAGTAGTAGCGCGGATTAAAAGCTAGTAGTAGCACGGGTGCCTGCGCTACTACTACGGCGCTACAGCTAACTAGTAGTAGTAGCGCGGTGCATCCCGCGCTACTAGTACGTGTGTTAGTAGTAGCGCGGCGCGCTACTACTAATTATCTGTAGCGCGTATATGTGACCCGCGCTACTACTATTATTTTGAAAAACCAAAAAAAAATTTCGACCCCGTGCGTGCTGTCAATCGTGCAGGGAGATCTTGGCCATGACGCACGCCTCGTGGAAGCCGTTGATGGCAGCCGCGGAGGCCAGCCCGGCGTGGGCCGGGAGCTGGAGGACCTGGATCTTGGCATCATGCGTGGTGAGCAGCACCTCGCGGCGGCCATCGTCATTGAGGTCGGCGACGAGGGACGGCGGGAGGCGGTCCACGTCGTGCTTGATCGGGAACCCGTTGTCCGACAGGTGGTACCACGCCTCCCGAAACAAGAAGTCGCCCTCGTGCTGCCGGAGGAGGAGGGGGATGGGTCAGCTACGGTTCCGGATCGAATCGGGGAGGGGGGAGGAGGAGGAGGGATGACCTGGAGGAAGAAGAAGACGGTGAAGGCGGCGAGGAGGAGGATGACGAGGTCGCGCTTCCGCATCTTGGCGACGGCGAGGAGCTCAGGCGACCGCCCACCGGAGGGATCTCGGTGAGGGAGGGGGGAAGAAAGCAGAGTGTACCAGTGGCGGCCATCACTGGAGTACGAGGGAGAGAGGAGGAAAGTGAGAGAGGGGAAAAGTGAGGGAGAGAGGAGGGATTCGGCCGAGGATATGAGGATTTCACCTACCTCGTACTTAGTAGTAGCGAGGGGTATAAAACTGCGCTACTACTATCAACTTAGTAGTAGCGCGGGTTTGTAACCCCTCGCTACTACTATGACATGTCCCGGAAGGGCACGGTAGAGACCGCTTAATAGTAGTGTGGGTTAAAAACCCGCACTACTAGTATCAACTTAGTAGTAGCGAGGGGTAAAAACCCGCGCTACTAGTAAGTAGCAGTAGCGAGGGTTATAAACCCTCGCTACTTAGTAAGCGTCTGCCTATAAGCTTTTTTTCTAGTAGTGACACCCTCCTATTGTACCATAGCTCATGAGCGACCAATGTGGCTTCTATTTAAGACCGCTTTTAGCATGCGGTTGAATTTTGTTAATGGCAAATACCCAAAAGGCTTTGATCTCGTTTTATATATAAAGCAACGATCATCAACACCTGGTGCAAACGCACGCCATCACAACATACGCACACATCCCAGGCAGGATAAATAGGCGCTGAGCGCAACAACACCACCCATGATGCAAAGGGATGAAGCCGCGTACGACGAACCGTGGGCTTCAAGACGGCGTCTTCAGGAAGGTTACGGCACCGGAGCGCCACCACCGCCCGATCCGAGGATCAGAGTTTCCCCTGGACTAACACGACGGGCAATAAGAGCCGCGACGACGCCTTCAAGAAAGGAAACGAGCTTCGCCGTTGCCGGTCCGTTCAAAGATAGAACAGGTTTTCACCCAGGTGAACACTCACCGCCACCGAATGCCGCACCCCGGGTACCACGCCGCCACACGATCATGGCCACCGGGCAGCACCAAGCCACGGCCTCTGCCCATGAGCACCGCGCTACCACCAGTAGGCCCATCGCCTCGACATCCAAGACCTTGACACCACCTTACCCGAGACCCGCCGCTACCCCAACCAAAGAGACGAGCGGAAAGGCCCCGCCTTTCGCACCCCTGGGCGGTCCCTAGTGCCGAGACCCAATAGGCCTGCCCTGGCCTCCCTCGATCCAACCTACAGCCTCGGGCGCGAGACGAGCATGGTCCTACTGTCGGGCGTGAGACTTTCTCGGTCCTGCAGCACCGGGCGTGAGATGAGCCATGGACCATAGCTAGGAGCAGGCCAACCTTCGACGAAACTAGCGCCCGACCAAAGTGGATCCGCCAAGCGGACGAGCCAGCCACTGCTGTAGCTGATCTGCCAAGCGATCCACCCGCAGATGAGCCAGTGCCGGAGCCGAGACTGCCGAACCACCGTGTAGCCGACACGTCACAGGAAGGTCGCCGCGAAGCCAAACCTCATCGTGCCGTCGCCGCACACGACTAGAGCAGCCACCACACCGAGCAACTTCCCCACACGCACCATCCGCCAGGATCCACGCGTCTGATTCGGCGCCATCCACCACCATGTTCCGCAAAACCAACCCCGAGGTGCAGCGGCAACCAAATCCACCGCCAGCCGGGCTCCCACGCGAGCCAAACCAGCCCGGTTGCCGTCAAGCCCGAGCCTCCCGAGGCACACCAGGAGCCAGATATGGGCACGCCCAGCCATGGCCGCTAGCGCCCTCCGGCCACCCTCGCGGACACATAGCCGCCCACGACCAGGCAACATCGCCCGGTTGCCACGCCGCCACACACGCGCCCCGCCTCCGCCTAGCTGCGCCCTCCCGTGCCACCCGCGGCCAAGCGAAGAGGAGAAGCTGCCCTGCCGGCGCCGACGCCGACGCCGACGCCGACTAGGCTTCTCCCAGTCGCGCCCTTGGGCGGCGGCCATGGAGCGAGGAGCGGAGGAGGTGGGTTCTCCGGCGGCGGCGGCGACAAGGTCTCGTCCCACGACGCGTGTCGTGGGAGCGTCCCCTCGCAAATACCCTTTTCAATGGGGTTCACCATGTTCTTTTCATGCATTTGGACCATATGCTATCTTTAAATCTGAATTCTGTAACTGGAAATTATGAATTGAAATATTTTTGTATTGCATGAGGCTGGAACATAAAAGAATTAGGGAAACGTTTCCAGCCGGGAACCGGACGAACCGTTACGTAGGTCTCACGCAAGCCGCGAGATGGATCGTAATCATGCGACCAGAAACAGCACATATCCATCTTCCTTCTCCATCGCTCAGCTCCCCCACGCCCATCCCCACAACTCCGTTCCCCTCCTGCACCACCGGCGTCGCCGCTACTCCGGTCCCCTGTCTTGCGACCCTCCTCCTCCTCCTCCCCCCCTCCGCCCTCAATCTCCCTCCTCCTTTTCCTTTCTCTATGATGGCCAACGCTCGCCCTGAATCCCGTGATCCCCGACGACCATCTCTCGTCGGAGATGGACACGACGACAGGGGGGCGCCCTGCGCTGCTGTGATGCCAGAACCAACATCTATTTTTGCTACAACCTGCAGGCCAAAACGCTGGAACCGGCCATCTCAGAAGCTGAAAAACCGGCGAGACTATATGCTACGAGCGGCGAAGTGGAGCTCAACGACGAGCTTCAAATGAGAGGCGACCGGTGCTGCAACCAGCGTGGATTTGAGCTGGAACCGGCCGACAAAATAGCTGCATCCAGCGTGGATTTTTGCTACCAGAAACAAGGCGTGTTCTGATCGGCAACAGGCATAATGTTGAAAGCTTCAAGCAGCAAGGAAAAAGGCTTCAACCGACATAAAAAAAGCTTCAACCATGAAAAATAATAAACAAAAAAGCTTCAACCCGTGCAAAAAATCTTCGACTTGCGCGGCAAAAGCTTCAACCGATGTGTAAAAAAGCTTCAACAGGCGAAAGACAAAGCTTCAACCATGGCAAAAAGCTTCAATGGGGTGGGAAAACAGTTTCAACCATGGAAAATATCTTACGAAGTGACGCCGGAAAAAGCTTCAACCGCTATGTGAAAAAGCTTCAACCGTTGCCATTTTTTGCTACTACTGGCGCCGGATTTGCTACATCCATTGCGGCGGAGCTACGACCTATTACGGTAGTGGCTTTTTTTGTTGCAACCGTTGTTGGATTTTGGTACTACCGGCGATGGATTTTGCTACATCCATCATGGCGGAGCTGCGACCGACGGCGAGATGAATTTTTGCTGCAACCGTCGATGGATTTTTGCTACTATCGGCGTACACTTTTGGTACAACCGGTGACACAGAATGCTACAACCATACGATCATGTTATGACGAGCAGAGGCGTTTTGCTGGAGTCGGTGAGGTCGATTTTGCTACAACCAGCGTCGAGAAAGGCTGCAACGTGCTTCTAAAAAAGCTTCAAACGGAGAACGGCTAGCTAACAATGGCGAGCGGCGGTGACGGAGCTACATGGTGGTGCTGTGATGGGCGCGTGGCGAGTACGGCGGCGGGCTGCGACGATGCTAGAACTCTCCCCCGACGATCCTGCAACCAGGAGGAGGGAGACATGCCCGGCCCGACGGAACTAGGGACGTCTTTTTCTTTTTGATCGGCCCGGCGGAGCTGCATATGGTGAGCGTCCCCGGCGAGCTGTGGTGGCGAGCGTCCCCGGCGAGTTGCAACAGCGAGTGGCCCTGGCGAGCTCCGACACGGCAGCCAAGGGCGAGCACGAAGAGGCTGGACGACGTAGATCCATTTTTTCTGTTTGCGCGTGCGTGGAAGGAAGAAGATGACTTGGCATCGACAATCTCGTCCGTTCACCTTTGCAGATCCAATGCTCGGCAGCAGACCGGCCCAAATTTGCGCCGGTGCGCCGGCGCAGAGTACTGGCCAAAGAATTAATTGTACGTGGAAAAATGTCCATATGCACACAATGTAAGGGAAACAGAAATATTAAAGAAACAGAAGAGAAAAATGCATTTATCTACCTACTAATAAACCAGCGATTGCTTCTAGTCGTACGTCGCGACGTTTTTGCATAAAAGTCCCTCTATTTTTCAGAATTCAACCCGCAGTCCTTTTTAAGTCATTAAACTGAGATACCGTTTTGTTTTTGCAAAAGAAACCCTATACTTTGGTATATTCAACCCGCCGTCCATACGTCTGATTTTATTATTTGGGAGCGGATCAAATCGGCGGCTCGAGCGGCGACGGCGGCGACGGCTCGAGCTTGCAGGGGCTGGGGGCAGATCCGGAGGCGGGGGTCGCTGGTGACGACGAGGAAGGCGGAGCACGGGCGGATCCATGGCATCCGCAGCTCCTGGGCACAAAGGAGACAGGGAGGCCAGGGAGAGAAGAAGGAAGAAAGGAGGGTTGTGCGGCGACCTAGCGAGGAGCTCGCCGGAGCTGGGCGAAGGCGGACTGGCGTGGGAGACGGAGGGGTCCGGCGCAGTCCTTGCAGGTGGAGGCAGGCGTCGAAGCAGAGGACGAGAGGATCCCCGGCCTAATTGTGGCATGCACTCAGCTTCCCCGATCCATCCCCTCCTACCCATCCGGCCCTTCCTCGATGGCCCGCATGCGACGAGCCCCTACACGGGGTAAGAAGGGGGATCGCGCGAGGTGGAGCACTCCAGCCCCCTCCTAGCCCTACCACGGTGAGGCCTCCTTTCCCTCTCTCCCTGCCTGAGCCATAGGCTGGCGGCGCTGAGGTCGATCTGCTCATGCACACACTGTTGCTGTGACATGATGACAGCCACGACCCACTTTTTCTTCCAGTTCCTTGTTTTTGTGGTGGATGCATCCATGATTATTTGTTTCAACTATTGATTTTCAGTTTAGTCAATCAAACCCATTCCAATGCTGCTCTTTTACTTGTACAAATAAACTATTGTTCACTAAACTGGGCAGCTAGCTACTGGTGTCTCAAAGATTAAGCGCAGGTTGGTACTTATGGTTAGGCCTGCCTCAAGTAGAGGAAGAAGAGGAGGCCTGAAAGAGAGAGGCCGCAAGGTAGAAGCCTTTTGATTAGGAGGCAGTCCAGCAAGTTGGACGAACTGCTGATAAAGAGATAATTCTATTCTGAATTTTTATCTGAAAAGCAAGATTGGATCACGGGTGTATGTTGGCTATGTCTCTCACGGTGTGTGGAACCAGTTATTGGTTAATTTCATCTTGTTTGTTGACATTGATGGTGTTGTCCATTGGTTTAACAGAAATTTGTTGAAGCTAAAGATGAAGAGGAACTCATGGAAGAGGAAAAAAAATGACATGGTAGAAACTCATTCACACATATCAGGGTCATAGTGAGAGGATTGATCTGCTTGATTCGCTCCTGATGGTCGGTGGATTGTTTCTGGTAGGGCTAAGAGTTCTGTGAAGGTAAGATTTTGATCCAACCTATTAAGCAGTACCACACAAATTACAGGAGAATCTGTTGTTTGGTCCAACCTATAAAGGTGCCATATATGCTCAGTTGCTCACAACAGTGCTAATATTAACAAGGTGAATAAACTCCTGCTCTAGCGGAAGATATCCTTTATATTTTTGGGGTCACTGATACCTATACAAAAACATAAGATGTTTTTCTAGATAACATCTTTCCTCCAAAATAATTTATATATCATCTAGACTTGGTTAGTTATAACTTTTGCTTTCTGTTCTTTCCACACGCTTCTGTAGGTTCAAATGACAATTGTTAAATTTTGGGACCTTAAGACTTTTTAGTTGATTGCATCCTCTAGACCGGGAGGTATAATAGCATATCCCAATTGTCTAATTGATGATTCAGAAAGCTCTGGCTCTACTCATGTATATCAATTTATATTCGGATTGTGAAGTACTCCTTCTATAAAGAAATATAAGAGCGTTTAGTTCTATAAAACATATTTATATGTAGTTATCCAACAAATTTATGTCCTAAAATCTTACAACTTCTCTTAAGCTGTTTTTTGCAGGAAAGCTGTATTTGATCATAACCTTGGCTTAAATGCAATTTAATTTCAACCTCAAATTTGGTGATTTTTTGAATGCACAACTGTGTCGGTAGAGGACTAGAGGTTGACAGTTATGAATTTTGTGATAATCTTCGGTTATACTGTTATATATAGCACTTTCCAGGTTATATGGTTCACATTCTCTGAGCCAATTCACGATGACCATTCCAGATTTGGGCCTTGCGTTTTTAAATTATTTTGTAACATTTTGGTTGATCTTTGATGCTGCTCCTTAATTTTTTACATTGACTGGTGTAGAACTAAATGAGTGTTGCCATTCAAGGGAAGCCCCAAGCTTTTAAACAGTATATGAATGTTGTTAGCTTGGTCCTTCACAAATAAGTCCCTTGATGTGTGTCATCTGTCATTGCGTATAAGATCTGGTCTTTCTACTTTGCATTGATTTTTCTTCTCCCGGTGCACTGAATCTGCAAGGGCGTGTAGACGGCAGGATGAGCAGCAGCATGCCGGTGGTAAGACAGGGCGTGTTGGCGTACGCGAAGAAGCCATGCATGAATCTTCGTGGCGGATGCTTGCTGGCCGTAGTGGCAGCACCAATTCAAGCTGGGAGGCGAGAAGCTGGAGTAGCAGGAACGATTGGTCGTCCATTAGGCATGAACCCAACTCCACTGTACTCCCTTTTCTTTCCGTAACCAATTCTTTGGAGCAGACATGTGGGTACAGTTACATAGCCTGAAGATTGTTTGCTTTTTTTGGTTAGTTCAGATTTAGATTTCTCAGATATTCACTATTTGATCAATCGATCCATGTAGATCTCATTGACATCACTACAAGAAACCTGTTAATTCATGACAGATTTCGGATTACGTTCTCAGAATCCGTCACAGATAGGGTGCCCATCGATCATGGTTTCTCTAGTTCGTCACGGAAAACGTCATGGATTAGCAAGATGAAAATAGGCCCCCAAAGCGGTAGCCCCGTTATGACGGACACAGAGAAACCATCACGGAAACAGTCATGGAACGAGCAGTTGGGCCTTTTTTTTATTTATACACCATCCAGTCCGTCATGGATGGCTCATGCTGATGTGCCATATGTTTTTTTTCTTCTTTTGGCCAATATGTTAGTCCTTGCTACGTCCCGTGCTACACATGGTGCCATGCGAGCTTGCAGTAGTATGGGCCCACATGTAAGTGTAGCAGAGCAAGAAATGAGCCGAGACGATGCCACATCAGCTTCGCCGAAAAGTGCGGGTCCCACATGTCAGTATGACACAGAGAAACGATGCCACATCAGCTTCGCCGAAAAGTGCGGGTCCCACATGTCAGTATGACACAGAGAAATAACAAAAAAATATTAATAGCGCTCAAGGTGTTCGAAATATGACTATCTGATGTACTGGCGTACAGAGGAAGTTCCATGGATTTACTGGCGTATAGAGATATGACTATCTGATGTACTCGTATGACTTAGCTGAGTTTCCTCTTTCTGTAACAAGGCTCTCTTTTAAAGTTGTTTCGCTGTCCTCAGTCCTCGTGATCTCGGAATCAGTATTTAGTTGATAACTATGGCAACAAAGGATAGTTTGCGAACAAGGTTCTCATCCCTTATATTTATTTTGGCACGGAAAAGCACTGTGATTAAATCTGTTGAGTACGCCCTTATAGCAGACTAGAAGTAAGCTTCATATGAATGGACCTTGAATGTTGTTATTGATAAAGAACTGAATATAAGATACATTTACAATTATGTGAGGAAGCGAGAGTCGATTATAAGGAGGTAGAGATGTCCATGGTGGAGCTGGTGGACAGTATGGTACGTATAAGAGAACCGTGAGTGGTTGAGTACCAACTGCAGCGGCTTGGCTGCCTCTGAAAGTGGTAGCAATTCCGGGCCAGCAAGGCTCACGCGCGCCAAGATGGAAAGCATCAACCACGACTCCACGATGCCGACATGTACAGCGCCGCCGGCTCCGATGGGAGCGGGCTTCCGGATCATCACAAGGAGCTAATTAAGGAGCCACATTACGTTAGTATTGCAGCGCATCAGACATGCTTAATTTTTCTATGAGCCAGGTTAAATTAATTAGTATTTTCTTTTAGGTATTCTTAGTGCAAAAATGTCAAGAAAGTGGATGAGCTTCCAGGTAAAACCGTAACAACAGTATATTTTCAACTATCAAGCCTTTTGATTTGAAAAAATATAGTCACAATTATCTTCCGTGTGCATGTAAATTTCCATGAAAATTGACGAGATTTGTGCGACATTTTAAAAAAATCACGATATTTTTTTCTAGAGCATTAAAACATCAATCATAAAAAACAATTTTTGTGCAAATTTACAAGTTCTTGAAGCATCATGAATATCTACATGTACTTAAGTAATATATCTACATCAAGGTAGCCCTCAATTCATACATTAATAACTACAAATATGCATTTCCTTTTCAAACTATCATATTTAATTAACGAATGTTTCCATGTGAGAATTCTCAAAAGTTCTTTTATCTTTATACCACAACTGCACATCCAAATTATCTCACCTTAAGCACTCTGTTCTTTTAAATTTTTTTTGAGGGTACTCTGTTCTTTTAATTAAAATGTGATTTTTTTATATCCCGATGCAACGCACGGGCATATTTACTAGTATCTATACAAATCCAGACCAAACCGTGGCTGTAGACGGAAGGAAGTGGGCCTGTCTGTATATCACGAAACCGACCGAGCCCAAGCAGCGACCGAGACGCCGACCTGACCCGACCCCGACCCCACCCCCCACCATCAGCCTCTCCTCCCCCGCCGCCGCCACCACCGGCGACCACCGGAGCCCGAGAAGAAAACCGCGAGCGCCCCGCGAATCGAAGCGGAGGAGATGGTGGGCGCCTCGACGTCGTCGGTGGTGAACGTGTACCCGCTCGCCAACTACACGTTCGGCACCAAGGAGCCCAAGATGGAGAAGGACACCTCCGTCGCCGACCGCCTTGCCCGCATGAAGGTCAAGTAAGTGCGCCTCCCCGCCCTCGGCCTCCCTGATCCACTCCATGAACCGCTCTCGCCGGAAGCCCTGAACACTAGAGCTCGGATTATTCCCCGGGTCGAAGATCCCCGTCGTTAGTTTCGATTTCATCAGCAGAGTCCCCTGCGCTGGCGAGTTCCGCGGGGGAATGTCTGGAGGTGGCCAGATCGTTGCCTACTTTGGTCAAAATTTGAAATTTACTCCGCCTGGACGCTTTGTATTAGCTCAGATCAGTATAAGAACTCTGGAAATCGCTTCATGGAAACCTAGATCTGTGTGTTGATATATGAATTTTGATTGGATTTTTGGCTATCTATTCAGGGTTGAAAGCTGCCGGTGGCTTGAAATAACTGCACAAATGCAGAGCAATCTAGTTTACTCGATGTGCTTAGCAGGGGAACTTTAATAAGTATGGAGCTTGGCAAATTTTGTTTTTTGTAACGGCATAACTTGTAATTATGCCACTTTATGTTACAAATTGTTCCTTTTACCATGCATTATTGTTGGGACAAGATCAAATTGTTGCATATCTGTAGTCAAATTTTGAACATCATGTTGCTAAGGCTGCTTGGTTTTAGCTCGGATTTAGGTACTGCAGAAATTGCTTCGTGGAAACCCAGTGTTCTGTGTATCTGCCTGTATGCTAATATAGGTGCTTTTGTTAGTTTGATGGCTTTCTGTTGAGGGTTGTAAGCTGGTGCTGGCTTGGAATAGCAGAAGAAATGCCGACCAATCTAGTTTATGAGGTCGACCATTTCCTCTCTGTTCGTGGTTACATTACTTTGTGTAGTTCCTTTACTAGATGTGCTTATCAGGGGAACTGCAATAATTATGGGGCTTGGCAGATTTCTTTTGTAATCATGGAGCATTATGTAATTAATGGTTCCTTATGTCGGAGTATACCATGGAGCATTATTGGAAGAAGACCAAATTTCCATGTTTTTAGTCAAATTTCGAACATCTTGTTGCGAATGCTGCTCTTATTTAGCATGGATTTAGGTACTGTGGAACTTACTTGATGAAAACAGAGTGTTATGTGAATCTGTCTGTATGTTAAAAAATAGGTGTTTTTGTTAGTTTGATGGCTTTCTGTTGCGCGTTGTAAGCTGGTGCTGGCTTGAAATAACAGCAGAAATGCCGAGCAATCTAGTTCCTGAGGTTGACTACTCCCTCTTGTTTCAGGATTGCATTACTGTGTGTAGTTTCTTTAATAGATGTGTGTAGTAGGGGAACTACAATGGTTATGTTGCCTGGTGGATCCTTTTTTTTTTTTGCCAAGGATGTAACTTGTAATTATGGTGCACTTTGTAACAAATAGTTATAAAAGATAATTTGTTGGTAGAATGGCCTGGAATGTCAAGTCAATATGTATCATAAAGGAAATCCATATAGAAGCTTCGGTGGTTCTTCAATTGGTTGTAGGTTTATGTACATTCTGTTTTGTGTCTTAAGTACCCTGCGAACAGCTTGGCTTCTTTGCTAAATATGTTTCTTAACCTTGTCCTGTCAAGTGGATCAACCAACTAATTACTTTGACAAATGGCAGCTACATGAAAGAAGGAATGCGGACAAGTGTTGAAGCAATCCTGCTGGTATGTTTCTATTCTTCCATCTCATCATTATGTTCATATACATTTTTGTGACTGAACACATCCAATTGTTGACAAATTTCCTGCAGTAACAATTGTTCAGTGGACGTATTAATTTGGCAAATAAACTGAAATATTCATTGCATTATCCTGTTCAGGTGCAAGAGCACAATCACCCCCACATACTGTTATTGCAAATTGGGAACACATTTTGCAAACTTCCTGGTGGACGTTTGAAGCCTGGGGAAAATGGTGAGTTTTCTGTTGCTTCACTCTTCTATTTTGTTCCTCATACATGGGGTCATCTGCTTTGGCTGTTTGCTTACGTGACTTGAATTCTACAGAAATTGAGGGCCTGAAAAGAAAGTTGTGCAGCAAACTTGCAGTGAACTCACCTTCCTTTCCACCTAACTGGCAGGTATTTGAGTCCAAGAGAAGTTCAGTTCCTTTTTTGTTAATGGTCAATGGCCATACCATTTCGCATAATTATGTTGGAACTGGTCACTTTGTACCTTACTGAATCATAGTTAATCCAACTGCACTGAAGACTATCTACATCTGGAAGAAATAAAAGATTGAACTGCGATTTCAGCTTCTTTGACCCATCTATAACAGTCATATTTATGGCATGTCCTGTGTCCGAGAGGAAAAATTTATAGCATGTCACTAACATTATATAGCTCCGTATGTACTATGTTGTGGCTGTGCCTAAATGGAACAGTGACACGGGTGCTAAGTGCTAACTACAGAAATCGCTATCACAATTTCCACTATTTAAAACATGAACCACCTACCATCACCCCAGCATAATTTCCTGTGTCCACATGCTTATGAAACAATATTCGAAGTGGACATCTGTAGAAGACATGCAACACTGACGTGTAGTCTTTACTTACCGAAGTATGAAATACGTTGAATCAGCATGAACTTGCGTGTCTAGCTTCTTACAGTAATCTTGGGTTCCTGTCCTATTGACAGCATGCTCACTTTGTTGCTATGAGATGTTTTTTAACGTAGACCTTGTGTAATGTAAACTGTATCCATTCCTATAAAGCTGTAATGTGTTTTTCACTTACAGGTTGGTGAGTGTGTTGCTGTTTGGTGGAGGCCAAACTTTGAAACCGTGATGTATCCTTATTGCCCTCCACATATAACCAAGCCCAAGGTACATTCTTGCTTAAGAGGTTTTTTTACCATCTATTGTTGGGATTTGGGATTAGATAATGAAAATGACCAATGTGATGAACAGGAATGCAAGAAGCTTTTCATTGTTCATCTAACTGAAAGAGAGTATTTCGCTGTTCCAAGGAACTTGAAGCTACTTGCTGTTCCACTGTTTGAACTCTATGACAATGTTCAGGTAAGTGGCACTCCCCCATGCTGAATGTTAGCTTTCCTTGATGTTTAGAAACATTGTATTCATCCCTCGAGTGTGTCTAGATATATATGCCTTAATAAATTTCTTGCTTCACATAAATGAATGATGGTACTATTGAATTGATCTCTGTGAGAAAGAATCCATCTCTTGTAGTTATGAAACCACTTCAATCTGGATTCCTTTTGGCACCATCAGTTTTTACCATTTTTATTTCTGTTTAACCAGGCAATAGGGATAGGATGGCTGTAACATGCATTTTTTTAATGAAATTCAGACCCCACACAAAGTTTGCTCAAGCATGCTATATTTTGCTCTGTGACTTGTATTATTACATCGTGCCGTTATCAAGGTTTTTGTGGTGAAAGTCTGAAATCTGTTTCTATTTGTATGCAGCGGTATGGACCTGTAATTTCCACCATCCCGCAGCAGCTGTCTAGGTTCCAATTCAACATGGTGAGCTCATAAGGGTGATGAGATAGTGTTCCCAAGGCCTCTTTCGGCAGCCCACTCCGAGCGTCTCTTCGACATCAAACTGGCTAATCAACTTAGCATGACTTGTTTTCTCAGTAACCATGTTTCCATGAATTATGCGGCATTCGCACTATTAGTCTAAAAACTAGACATGTACCTATGTTTGTTCTTTCATTTTGCGATTCCGTTAGTACATCTCAACTGTGTTGTATGTGTGGTGTATTTTGTGGTTGTTGTTCCGTGTTCTAATTTATTTGTGTATATGTACCAATGTATGTATTTATAATTTGCATGATCTGCTGTAGTAACTTGTCAGACTCGCTTTCTATTGTCCGCCGATGAATTGGGAATGTTTTGTAAGGAGCTACCCCTTCAAATTACAAGCTTCCTTATTATTTTCGGCAGTGTACCATAATCTTTTAAGCTTTTCGGTATTGTAAGCCTTTTTGAATGCCTGCACCCTTGGTCATGTATAAGTTCACGCATGTTCAGTAGGCTATGGATCATTACATGGCCCTTCAACTGGCAGGTGTGGATGTTTGCCTTGCTGAGCTAAAAGGTGACCAAAATCCTTTCAAAAAAAAAGAGGTGACCAAAATGCCAAAAGCATCTGTAATTTGGTCTGAGATCATAACGTTGCTGTTGTCTGCTTCACATATTCAAATAATAAAAACCATTTTAGTTATGCAATTTCTCTCTTAGACAAACCCAGTAAATTCCAGAAGAACATTTTCATTATGCAATTTCTCCCTTACACACCCCATTATATAATATACAGGCATATTGAGGAGCCTCCATCGCAGCCACTGTGTGGGAACACATGATGAGATGTTTGGGAACACATGATGAGCTCCTGAATCAATTATCCATAGGGAACTCTGCGGTCAAGCATGGCGTGTATGGAAATGAACTTCGTAAGAATTCATAGCCTTCACTAAACCCATGGTAGCGTGTCGGGCGCATGTTTCCCAGGTATTGGAACTTCGAGCTACTCAAATGATAGGCCATTCCTCTCTGCAAGGACTCGCTCAGAAAGAGAACTTCATGAGGGTGAAATCCAAGGATGTAAAAATCTTTGGTGCCAAGGACATCCTTATTTTCCTGCTTAGCTTGTTCTTTGTAATCTGGAGATCTATCACGAGGGGGATTATCGTTGACGTCTTCTATGATCCAAGACCCCTGAGCATCCGGATTGTATCTCAGATCTGCTTGCATACGGCCAAGGACAAGATCTGTCTCATACTTTAAGACCCACTCGGTAGGAGCATGAGCCTCGTCGAGGATCCATACTTGAAGCCAGCGATGAGAAGCGATTGATGCAAGATACACACCTTTCTCCGATTTTCCGAGTCGTTGTTGTGGAACTTCTTGGGCCTTGGTAATAATACCTTGGGGTGGCTTGATTACTTGGTACTTGCCACTTAACAAAGATATTCTGCAGATAAACAAATATATGTAGTAGTTACAAAATTACAAATTCAAAAACATACATATCTTATAGATCGAATGATATTTCAGTGGCAGTTTTTCTACTAAAAAAAGAGAGGATAATCCCTTAGCCTCGGCAAGCATCCATTGATGTTGAAGCTCCGAATTCATCCTATCTAGGTCAAATTTCAACCTTAAAGTTATCTGGGAAACGTCATATTTTTAAGGCCTCCCAGCGAACTCACTTAGATCCATCGGATCATGATCTAACGGAAGAGAATTCTCTGCACAGCTTGCCATTTTTTTGTGCGACATGACAATTTTCGCCATCGATCATGACAATTTCTGTAAATTTCACATGGCAATTACTTGAAAACGCATGGCAAGTTTGCGCGTTCGCTGGGAAGACGCTCCCATCGAATGTTCGTCAGATAACGCCGTCCAATTTCGAAGAGAGAGAGAGAGAGAGAGAGAGAGAGAGAGAGAGAGAGAGAGAGAGAGAGAGAGAGAGAGAAGGGTAGTACTTCATGACAAAATGGTGGTGCACGTAGAGGTGTCCATGCCAGTAGACGGCGCGTCTTTGGTTCATGGGAGACCAAGGCACGTCGGCGATGGTCCCGAAGGCCTCCCCCTGCCGCCGGAAGGACCTCTCCTCCCACCTGTTAGTCCTGGAGGAGTACACGTGCAGCAGCATCGGCGACGGCGGCCACTCCCACCCCGCCGCCCGTGGTCCCCGGCTCCAAGGAACCTCCGGGACGGCGAACACCTCGTAGTGCGGCGACACGGCGGGATCGAACGCGATGTAGTCGTAGTGGCGGAAGAAGAGCTCCTTGGTGTCGCGACGGCGCGGCCGCGGCGGCAGCACGGCCAACCACCGCGCGGCCGGGCTCACCACGTAGCCGCCCAGCAGGAGGAGGAGGCCATTGCAGTGGTCCTTGACGAGCACGTCACAGCCCCAGTCGGGAAGGCGCCGGAGGAACTTGGCGGTGGCCACGGACGAGGCCGGCGAGGGGGGGCATGCGAAGAGGTGCGTGAACTCGCGGCCTTGGAAGTTGATGAGGATGCCGGCGAGCGGGAGGCGTGGGGGGTCCATGAGGCGGCGGGCGTCGACGGCGGCGCGCCAGGAGCTGTGCACGCACCGCGCCGCGGCGAGGACGTGCGGAGGGAGGCGGCGGAGGACGTCGGCGAGCAGGTCCTCGGGCAGCTGGTCCATGGCCATGATCGATCTGTGCCGTCCCGTGCTGTATCTGTGCGCTTTTGTGGACGCAGTCCGGATCCCTAACGAGACCGAGAGTCCGAGACCGACGCAATCCGGATGACTCACGATTACTCGTGAGCAGGAAAATTAACTGGCCGGCACACGTTCGCTTCGAGCTGGTGATTTCCTGCGTCGACGGCGGGCGGAAGACCATGCATGCGGCTGCCGGAGCTCAGCCACCTCCTGTCCCTGCAGTAGGGTTGCTGCCGCCGGCGATCAAGAGTTCAAGACTGTGTGCATGGTTTTAGGCTCGGCTCGAAGCTCGCTCCACCGCCTTGACGTCTCGCTGACCCCGCCGACGCCAGGGGGCGTGCCACGATCGCCCCTGCCAACGGCTTCGCAAACGACTCCGAGAGGGAGACTGCATCTTCACCGGTATGGTTGTGCCAAATATGCGTGTCCAAGCTCATGTATTTGCTGTTTTTGCTATCCAAAGGTCAAACATATGTGTGTCCAAGCTCATGTATGTGTTGTTTTTGGTATCCAAAAGTCAAATATAAGATTGAACAGGCTCATGTATATGCTGTTTTTGGTATCCAAGAGTCAAATATATGTTTGTACAAGCTCATGGATGTGCTCTTCTTGCTATCAAAAAGTCAAATATATGCGTGTCCAAGCTCATGTGTGTGTTGTTTTTCTATGCTAGGCAATGGAGCATGATAAGCAAGCAGAGAAGGATTATGAAGAGGAGGAAGAGAATGAGGAGGAAGAGGATGAGTAAGATACTCTGTTTGAGGAGGAAGATTCTCATTTTGATGTCAAAGCACTAAGTGTTATGCTATGCAAAATTGCATTGTTTGGCTGTCAACGTTCAATATTTTTTGCCGTATAAAGTTCAAAGGAGGAGCTGTCCAAAATTCAAAAGCAATGATGCCCAATTCTTTCTTAGTCATATTTGTTCAATTTCTACACTTTCCATAGAAGAAAGCTTATTTTTCATCACTATGATCATTTTTTAAACCATAGACTGCTAGATGTTGCATTTTTAGCAATAGAAAGTGCTTCTTTTACAAATTATGGGTTTAATTGCTGTAGAAGATCAAAAATGGTATGTAAAAACAGGTTCTGCTACCTCCCAGATGTTATGGCGCTAGCTGGCTCACGAGCCGGCTCGGTCTGAGCCGAGCCATTGCAAAAAACGAGCCGAGCCACCTAAAGTGGGCTCGTTGGCTGAGCGAGCTGAGCCGAGCCAGGCTCGGCTCGGCTCGGCTCGTGTCCAGCCCTAGTTCCAGGCCAGTGGATCAACTGATGCCCAGCCAGAGTGGTGTTCATGGCCAAATCTTCTGGAGATACGCTTTTGAAGTGCTGCCGTTTTGATCCTATTATTAGTTATTACCCTCCTCATCTTAGGTTCTCAGTGCTGTTTGTTCTGTACCATAATCTACGTCTGTCAATGCTATATATGTTGGATTGTATTGAATGCGTTTTGCACTCCCCTACAACCACACCACAAAATGCAAACGTGATCAAACCAACTTAATCACATCCAAGTGTCCACGTTACAACAATGGTCTACCAATCAGATCAACGGTTCAAATCAAGTGTTTTGCCATTAGACTACCCCAAAACGTCCCCATGCTAGACAACCCAATGATCGTTAGCTCTAGGAAAAAAGACCACGTCCGTGATCTAATCTCACTAAACCGACCAACGCCGCCGGCCGCCGCCACTCCATGCACTCTCCCCGATGTCTACGCCCAGGTGGCCACAGTCTTGAGGACACCTCGGCCCACTCCGTCCATTTCATCATTGCCTCCTCCAGATGAGTTGCACTGTCTGCTTCTCCTTTTGCACTCTCTTGCTCTACCACCTTCACATTCGGTACATACTTGATCTATTGTGGGTTGCATCACAGCTGGCTCCTCCATACTTGCATCTTGGCTCCCAAAAGATACTTCCCTTCTTGTAAACACAAATTTGCTTACATCATCATCATCTTCTGCATTATCTGGAGGATACACTACTTGCTAGGAATTGGGTGTGCCACATCTGCATCTTCAGGCTGAACATATCTGCAATTTCTGGCTCATTTGATTTAATCTTGCAACGACTAATCACTAGAGGTAGCTGCCTTATTGGGAAATTGACCACATCATCCTCAGTGAAGTTTGCATTCAAACTGTCATCGTGGTCAAGATATAGACTAAATGAGTAATGGCCAAGTGACACAAATGTAAGCATCCAATCTGTGTCACTATCTCCTCTGATTTCTCTCAACACATTCCTCTTGATTGACATAATGGGAATGCATTAATAGACCTTGAGCCTGCCTGCCATCTCCCATCCTATCTCCTCAACTAGGTGTTCAATCATGATTGGAGACCAAGTATCTGTATCAACTTCATCATACCATAGTTCATGACCATTGAGATAAGAACAATTTCTACCTTGCCCAAGAAATATCCACATAGTTAAAATGAACTAAAAACTTCTTGCTGCGCTTACTTGCATACATCAAAATAGAGCACAACAAAACAGAGCCTCAGAAACACAGGCAAGCAACCACCTTTGAGCACCAAAAACCCTATTAACACCAAAAACCCTATACCACCACTGTATGATCTAGAATCTACTCAGCCGTTTCTACATCCAACAAAACATAGCGCATATACGTCTTAATCCCCTGCAGACAACAAACTTTTCCAACCCAAAACCCTATACACCGAAACCCCCCAAATCTTGGTCCAAAACCCTATCCAAATCTTCAAATTATAGATGGCCATAACTGACTAAAAAACTCAACATCCACAATGCCAAAACCTAAATTTCTATCCTAGATATTATAGCGCAAGAACCATGAGGGCTTACTGTAGTTGGGCTCCGGAGCACCATCGGATCGACAAACAAGCGACATCCCGCCAAAAGAGCTTCAGTGACGAGATGCGGCACGCCTCCGCGGTGACTCTCACCCTTCCCCAAGAACTGGCACCGGAGATGGTGCGCTGCTGCCGACAATTGCCTCCACCCGCCTCTTCCTGCGCCACCTATCCCCTCCTCCCCTTTCATTATGATCAAAGCCGAAGAGATAGGGAGATGGGAGGAATTACAGAGCAAACTAGGGATTTTCTTGTAAAAACATTGGGCAACATCCCGCAACCACCAGCTAGCGCCTCCCACTGGTCAACATGTGGTCAAATCGAGCAACAATGAGTGGCATACGATGAACAGTGACTGTATAATCACGTCTTGTCGTATTCAGTGACCGTATTGGATGTACTTTTAAGTACAGTGACCAAAGCGTGCTTTCTTCGCAAGTTCAAGCACCACCAATGCATTTAACTCCTTTTGGAATGATTCAATAAAGGCGGAAGTTGTTGGTTTTCAAAGTATCATATAGATGTGGAGGTAGATTATCTTGGCACGAATGATTACCAATAGAGTAACACGGGACAGAAATGGTGATTACACCCAGGAGGTGGTTAAAACAGCGTTATTCCAGATATTCCCAATAAAGGTGCTGGGGCCAGATGGCTTCCCAGCCCATTTCTTTCAGTGACATTGGGAGTTATGTGGGGCTGATGTCACAACGGTAGTTCTAAGGATTATTAATGGCACTGAATCGGTAGAAAGTATTAACGAGACTATGTTGGTTTTAGTACCAAATGTAAAAAATCCCACCCTTCTGTCACAGTTCATGCCTATTTCATTGTACAATATTTTGTATAAAATTGCTTCGAAAATCATATACAATAGGCTGGAACTAGTGTTGCCAGAGATAATACCAGAAGAATAGTACGCGTTCGCCCCAGGTAGACTTATTACTGATAACATAATCACTACTTGTGAATGCTTGCACTACATGAAAAGGAATACTGCAAAGAAAAACAGAAGTTTGCGCCCTAGCTATATATGATGATGTCATATGATAGGGTGAAGTGGGATTACTTGCAAGCAATAATGTTGAAACCGTGTTTCACAGAGCATTGGGTGCATATTGTCATGAGTATCTTGAGGTCAGTTACATTTTCTATTTTGTTCAATGGCAAGAAACTACAAGAGTTCAAACCTTCACATGGAATTCGATAGGGAGATCCAGTATCACCATATCTATTCCTGATAGTAGAAGAGGGTCTTTTGTGCCTCCTAAAATCTATCAATGAGTCATCCAACTTGACTGGTATTAAGGGTGCGTTTGGATCCCTTGCCGGTTTACCTTGCTAGGCAAAGCTAGGCTTGCCGACGGAGGCTAGCCGATTTGGCTTGCTTGCTCGATAGAACAAAAAGCAGGAAACCGCTGGCAACAAGGCAAGCTAGCTCAGGAACCAAATCCATCGCTCCCTTGCTTGGCCAAGCTAAGAAAGCGCTTGTCGGATAACCAAACACACCCTAGGTGTCCCCTTCGGCAGCGCCGGTTAACCATTTATTATTTGCTGATGACAACCTGCTGTTTTTTAGGCCTAGTGCTGGTGGGCTAATGAGATAAACTAATTGTTGACCACTTATTGCAGAGCTTCATGGCACGGGATAAATTATGACAAATCATCTATTTTCTTCAGCAAAGGGTGTCCAAATAGCATAAGAGAGGAAGTTAAGGGGTTGTTACATGTTCCAAATGATACATTGAGTGCAATGTATTTGTGAATGCCATCGGATGTGGGGTGCTCAAAAAACGATGACTTCAAGTATCTCAAGGACTACCCATGGAGTAGAGTACAAGGATGGATTGAACAAACAATGTCAAGTGGCGGTAAAGAGGTATTAGTGAAGTCAGTTTGTTTATTCTATGTTCTGTTTCAAGTCACCTCGCGGCCTTACTGAACAATTAAATATGTTGATACGAAAGTTTTAGTGGGGCAGCAAGGAAGGAAACGCAAGCCTAGCTGGGCTTCATGGGAGGCAATGAGACAACCAAATAGCATGGGAGGCCTTGGCTTCAAATATTTTGAGTTGTTTAATTTGGTTTCGTTAGCAAAATAGGCATGGCATATTCTTCAGACTCCAGAATCTTTGAGTGCATTTTTTTAAGAGTGCATACTTCCCCAATGGAACTATCTTCTCTTCGGAGCTAGGAAGTCACCCAAGCCAAATATGGCATTCAATCCTTGAGGGGAGGGATATTTGAAACAATGTTTGATTCGTCGAATCAGTAATGGTGAAAGAACCAATATATGGACTGAACAACTGGATCCTAGGGATGTCATGGTGCAACCATATGGACGTCGCTCTAACAATCCTCCAAAGCTAGTTTATTTCTTAATTGACCACACTTCGGCCTCGTGGAGTCTGACTAAACTTGAGGAAGTTTGCCTTCGAATCGATATCACAGCTATTCGATAGATACCATTATGCACTTCAAATATTCCCAACTATTGGGCATGGAACTTTGAAAAGAATTGTGAATTTTCTATTCGGTCAGCCTACAGGATGATGGTGGCTACAAAAATGAGAAGAGGTGCCTGGCTAGATGGCGCGGCTAGTTCTTCCAGTGCTGACCGCGGTGCCACTTCAGGGAAGCTTCTGTGGAGATCCCCGGTCAAGGAAGATTCGTATGTTCCTGTGGAGATTAGCAAAGCACACCATTCCCAGAGAAGATGTCTGGGCCAACAGGAATTTTTTAAGTTCGAGCACATGCGGGCTATGTGGCACCGAGGATTGATGGCGACACTCGATGCTGGAGTGTCGATGGCTAGGTGCATGTGGGCACTCGTTGATGATGAGCTAGCAGAGCATTTGTGCGAAACAACGGAACCCAGCGCCAAGCAGTTGATCTTCGCAATGATAGAAACATCATCACATGAGGCTTTTGTGAAACTGTTGGGTTTCGTAGTAATTTAAAAAAATTTCCTACGCACACGCAAGATCATGATGATGTATAGCAACAAGAGGGGGAGTATGATCTACATACCTAGTGGATCGACAACGGAAGCGTTTGCTTGATGTAGTCGTACGTCTCCACGATCCGACCGATCAAGCACCGAAACTACGGCACCTCCGAGTTCTAGCACACTTTCAGCTCGATGACGATCCCCGGACTCCGATCCAGCAAAGTGTCGGGGAAGAGTTCCGTCAGCACGACGGCGTGGTGACGATCTTGACGTACTACTTCTGCAGGGCTTCGCCTAAGCACCGCTACAATATTATCGAGGACTATGGTGGCTGGGGGCGCCGCACACGGCTAAGGAATAGATCACGTGGATCAACTTGTGTGTCTCTGGGGTGCCCCTGCCTCCGTATATAAAGGACTAAAGGGGGGGAGGCGGCCGGCCAAGGAGGGCACGCCAGGAGAGTCCTACTCCTTCTGGGAGTAGGATTCCCCCCCAATCCTAGTTGGAATAGGATTCGCGGAGGGGGGGAAAGAGAGAGAGGGGCCGGCCCCCTCTCCTTGTCCTATTCGGACCAAGGGAGGGGAGGGGCGCGCGGCCCATGTAGGGCTGCCTCTTCTCTTTTCCACTAAGGCCCATCATGGCCCATTTAGCTCCCGGGGGGTTCCGGTAACCTCCCGGTACTCCGGTAAAATCCCGATTTCACCCGGAACACTTCCGGTATCCAAACATAGGCTTCCAATATATCAATCTTTATGTCTTGACCATTTCGAGACTCCTCGTCATGTCCGTGATCACATCCGGGACTCCGAACAAACTTTGGTACATTAAAATGTATAAACTCATAATATAACTGTCATCGTAACCTTAAGCGTGCGGACCCTACGGGTTCGAGAATAATGTAGACATGGCCGAGACATGTCTCCGGTCAATAACCAATAGCGGAACCTGGATGCTCATATTGGCTCCTACATATTCTACGAAGATCTTTATCGGTCAGACCGCATAACAACATACGTTGTTCCCTTTGTCATCGGTATGTTACTTGCCCGAGATTCGATCGTCGGTATTCCAAATACCTAGTTCAATCTCGTTACTGGCAAGTCTCTTTACTCGTTCTATAATACATCATCTCGCAACTAACTCATTGGTTGCAGTGCTTGCAAGGCTTAAGTGATGTGCATTACCGAGAGGGCCCAGAGATACCTCTCCGACAATCGGAGTGACAAATCCTAATCTCGAAATACGCCAACCCAACATGTACATTTGGAGACACCTGTAGAGCTCCTTTATAATCACCCAGTTACGTTGTGACATTTGGTAGCACACAAAGTGTTCCTCTGGTAAACGGGAGTTGCATAATCTCATAGTCATAGGAACATGTATAAGTCATGAAGAAAGCAATAGCAACATACTAAACGATCGGGTGCTAAGCTAGTGGAATGGGTCATGTCAATCAGATCATTCACTTAATGATGTGATCCCGTTAATCAAATAACAACTACTTGTTTATGGTTAGGAAACATAACCATCTTTGATTAACGAGCTAGTCAAGTAGAGGCATACTAGTGACACTTTGTTTGTCTATGTATTCACACATGTATTATGTTTCCGGTTAATACAATTCTAGCATGAATAATAAACATTTATCATGATATAAGGAAATAAATAATAACTTTATTATTGCCTCTAGGGCATATTTCCTTCAGTCTCCCACTTGCACTAGAGTCAATAATCTAGATTACACAGTAATGATTCTAACACCCATGGAGCCTTGGTGCTGATCATGTTTTGCTCGTGGAAGAGGCTTAGTCAACGGGTCTGCAACATTCAGATCCGTATGTATCTTGCAAATCTCTATGTCTCCCACCTAGACTAGATCCCGGATGGAATTGAAGCGTCTCTTGATGTGCTTGGTTCTCTTGTGAAATCTGGATTCCTTTGCCAAGGCAATTGCACCAGTATTGTCACAAAAGATTTTCATTGGACCCGATGCACTAGGTATGACACCTAGATCGGATATGAACTCCTTCATCCAGACTCCTTCATTTGCTGCTTCCGAAGCAGCTATGTACTCCGCTTCACATGTAGATCCTGCTACAACGCTTTGTTTAGAACTGCACCAACTGACAGCTCCACCGTTTTATGTAAACACGTATCCAGTTTGCGATTTAGAATCGTCCGGATCAGTATCAAAGCTTGCATCAACGTAACCTTTTATGATGAACTCTTTGTCACCTCCATATATGAGAAACATATCCTTAGTCCTTTTCAGGTATTTCACGATGTTCTTGACCGCTGTCCAGTGATCCACTCCTGGATTACTTTGGTACCTTCCTGCTAGACTTATAGCAAGGCACACATCAGGTCTGGTACACAGCATTGCATACATGATAGATCCTATGGCTGATGCATAGGGAACATCTTTCATATTCTCTCTATCTTCTGCAATGGTCGGGCATTGAGTCTTACTCAACTTCACACCTTGTAGCACAGGCAAGAACCCTTTCTTTGCTTGATCCATTTTGAACTTCTTCAAAACTTTGTCAAGGTATGTGGTTTGTGAAAGTCCAATTAAGCGTTTTGATCTATCTCTATAGATCTTAATGCCTAATATGTAAGCAGCTTCACCAAGGTCTTTCATTGAAAAACTCTTATTCAAGTATCTCTTTATGCTATCCAGAAATTCTATATCATTTCCAATTAGTAATATGTCATCTACATATAATATCAGAAATGCTACAGAGCTCCCACTCACTTTCTTGTAAATACAGGCTTCTCCAAAAGTCTGTATAAAACCAAATGCTTTGATCACACTATCAAAGCGTTTATTCCAACTCCGAGAGGCTTGCACCAGTCCATAAATGGATCGCTGGAGCTTGCACACTTTGTTAGCTCCCTTTGGATCGACAAAACCTTCTGGTTGCATCATATACAACTCTTCTTCCAGAAATCCATTCAGGAATGCAGTTTTGACATCCATCTGCCAAATTTCATAATCACAAAATGCGGCAATTCCTAACATGATTCGGACAGACTTAAGCATCGCTATGGGTGAGAAGGTCTCATCGTAGTCAATCCCTTGAACTTGCCGAAAACCTTTTGCGACAAGTCGAGCTTTGTAGACAGTAATATTACCGTCAGCGTTAGTCTTCTTCTTGAAGATCCATTTATTCTCAATTGCTTGCCGATCATCGGGCAAGTCAACCACAGTCCATACTTTGTTCTCATACATGGATCCCATCTCAGATTTCATGGCTTCAAGCCACTTTGCGGAATCTAGGCTCACCATCGCTTCTTCATAGTTCGTAGGTTCATCATGATCTAGTAGCATGGCTTCTAGAACGGGATTACCGTACCACTCTGATGCGGATCTTACTCTGGTTGATCTATGAGGTTCAGTAGTATCTTATTCTGAAGTTTCATGATCATCATCATTAGCTTCCTCACTAACTGGTGTAGGCGTCACAGAAATAGTTTTCTGTGATGCACTACTTTCCAATAAGGGAGCAGGTGCAGTTACCTCGTCAAGTTCTACTTTCCTCCCACTCACTTCTTTTGAGAGAAACTCCTTCTCCAGAAAGTTTCCGAATTTAGCAACAAAAGTCTTGCCTTCGGATCTGTGATAGAAGGTGTATCCAATAGTCTCCTTTGAATATCCTATGAAGACACATTTCTCCGATTTGGGTTCGAGCTTATCAGGTTGAAGCTTTTTCACATAAGCATCGCAGCCCCAAACTTTCAGAAACGACAACTTTGGTTTCTTGCCAAACCACAGTTCATAAGGCGTCGTCTCAATGTATTTTGATGGTGCCCTATTTAACGTGAATGCGGCCGTCTCTAGAGCGTATCCCCAAAACGATAGCGGTAAATCAGTAAGAGACATCATAGATCGCACCATATCCAGTAAAGTACGATTACGACGTTCGGACACACCATTACACTGTGGTGTTCCGGGTGGCGTGAGTTGCGAAACTATTCCACAATTTTTCAAATGTACACAGAACTCGTAACTCAAATATTCTCCTCCACGATCAGATCGTAGAAACTTTATTTTCTTATTTCGATGATTTTCAACTTCACTCTGAAATTCCTTGAACTTTTCAAACGTTTCAGACTTATGTTTCATTAAGTAGATATACCCATATCTGCTTAAATTATCTGTGAAGGTGAGAAAATAACGATATCCGCCACGAGCCTCAATATTCATCGGACCACATACATCTGTATGTATGATTTCCAACAAATCTGTTGCTCTCTCCATAGTACCAGAGAACGGCGTTTTAGTCATCTTGCCCATGAGGCACGGTTCGCAAGTACCAAGTGATTCATAATCAAGTGGTTCCAAAAGTCCATCAGTATGGAGTTTCTTCATGCGCTTTACACCGATATGACCTAAATGGCAGTGCCACAAATAAGTTGCACTATCATTATCAACTCTGCATCTTTTGGCTTCAACATTAGGAATATGTGTATTACTACTATCGAGATTTAACAAGAATAGACCACTCTTCAAGGGTGCATGACCATAAAAGATATTACTCATATAAATAGAACAACCATTATTCTCTGATTTAAATGAATAACCGTCTTGCATCAAACAAGATTCAGATATAATGTTCATGCTTAACGCTGGCACCAAATAACAATTATTTAGGTCTAATATTAATCCCGAAGGTAGCTGTAGAGGTAGCGTGCCGACTGCGATCACATCGACTTTGGAACTGTTTCCCACGCGCATCGTCACCTCGTCCTTAGCCAATCTTCGCTTAATCCGTAGTCCCTGTTTCGAGTTGCAAATATTAGCAACAGAACCAGTATTAAATACCGAGGTGCTAATGCGAGCATTAGTAAGGTACACATCAATAACATGTATATCACATATACCTTTGTTCATCTTGCCATCCTTCTTATCCGTCAAATACTTGGGGCAGTTCCGCTTCCAGTGACCAGTTTGCTTGCAATAGAAGCACTCAGTTTCAGGCTTAGGTCCAGGTTTGGGTTTCTTCTCTTGAGTAGAAACTTGCTTGCCGTTCTTTTTGAAGTTCCCCTTCTTCTTCCCTTTGCCATTTTTCTTGAAACTAGTGGTCTTGTAAACCATGAACACTTGATGCTCCTTCTTGATTTCTACCTCCGTAGCTTTCAGCATCCCGAAGAGCTCGGGAATAGTCTTATTCATCCCTTGCATATTATAGTTCATCACGAAGCTCTTGTAGCTTGGTGGCAGTGATTGGAGAATTCTGTCAATGACGCAGTCATCTGGAAGATTAACTCCCAACTGAATCAAGTGATTATTATACCCAGACATTTTGAGTATATGCTCACTGACAGAACTATTCTCCTCCATCTTGCAGCTATAGAACTTATTGGAGACTTCGTATTTCTCAATCCGGGCATTTGCTTGAAATATTAACTTCAACTCCTGGAACATCTCATATGCTCCATGACATTCAAAACGTCGTTGAAGTCCCGATTCTAAGCCGTAAAGCATGGCACACTGAACTATTGAGTAGTCATCAGCTTTGCTCTGCCAGACGTTCATAACATCCGGCGTTGCTCCTGCAGCAGGCCTGGCACCCAGCGGTGCTTCCAGGACGTAATTCTTCTGTGCAGCAATGAGGATAATCCTCAAGTTACGGACCCAGTCCGTGTAATTACTACCATCATCTTTCAACTTGGCTTTCTCAAGGAACGCATTAAAATTCAACGGAACAACAACACGAGCCATCTATCTACAACCAAACATAAACAAGTAAGATACTAATCAGGTACTAAGTTTCATGATAAATTTAAGTTCAGTTAATTGACTTAAAGAACTCCCACTTAGATAGACATCCCTCTAATCCTCTAACTGATTACGTGATCCAAATCAACTAAACCATGTCCGATCATCACGTGAGATGGAGTAGTTTCATTGGTGAACATCTTTATGTTGATCATATCTACTATATGATTCACGCTCGACCTTTCGGTCTCCGTGTTCCGAGGCCATATCTGTATATGCTTGGCTCGTCAAGTTTAACCTGAGTATTCCGCGTGTGCAACTGTTTTGCACCCGTTGTATTTGAACGTAGAGCCTATCACACCCGATCATCACATGGTGTCTCAGCACGAAGAACTTTCGCAACGGTGCATACTCTGGGAGAACACTACTTGATAATTTAGTGAGAGGTCATCTTATAATGCTACCGTCAATCAAAGCAAGATAAGATGCATAAAAGATAAACATCACATGCAATCAATATAAGTGATATGATATGGCCATCATCATCTTGTGCTTGTGATCTCCATCTCCGAAGCACCGTCGTGATCACCATCGTCACCAGTGCGACATCTTGATCTCCATCGTAGCATCGTTGTCGTCTCGCCGAGCTTGTGCTTCCACGACTATCGCTACCGTTTAGTGATAAAGTAAAGCATTACAGCGCGATTGCATTGCATACAATAAAGCGACAACCATATGGCTCCTGCCAGTTGCCGATAACTCGGTTACAAAACATGATCATCTCATACAATAAAATTTAGCATCATGTCTTGACCATATCACATCACAACATGCCCTGCAAAAACAAGTTAGACGTCCTCTACTTTGTTGTTGCAAGTTTTTACGTGGCTGCTGCGGGCTTAAGCAAGAACCAATCTTACCTACGCATCAAAACCACAACGATAGTTTGTCAAGTTGGTGCTGTTTTAACCTTCGCAAGGACCGGGCATAGCCACACTCGATTCAACTAAAGTTGGAGAAACTGTCACCCGCAAGCCACCTATGTGCAAAGCACGTCGGGAGAACCGGTCTCGCGTAAGCGTACGCGTAATGTCGGTCCGGGCCGCTTCGTCCAACAATACCGCCGAATCAAAGTATGACATGCTAGTAAGCAGTATGACTTATATTGCCCACAACTCACTTGTGTTCTACTCGTGCATATAACATCAACATATAAAACCTAGGCTTGGATGCCACTGTTGGGTTTCGCAGTAATTTCAAAAAATTTCCTACGCACATGCAAGATCATGGTGATGTATAGCAACGAGAGGGGGAGTATGATCTACATACCTAGTGGATCGACAACGGAAGCGTTTGGTTGATGTAGTCGTACGTCTCCATGATCCGACCGATCAAGCACCGAAACTACGGCACCTCTGAGTTCTAGCACACGTTAAGCTCGATGACGATCTCCGAACTCCGATCCAGCAAAGTGTCGGGGAAGAGTTCCGTCAGCACGACGGCGTGGTGACGATCTTGACGTACTACTGCTGCAGGGCTTCGCCTAAGCACCGCTACAATATTACCGAGGACTATGGTGGCTGGGGGCGCCGCACACGGCTAAGGAATAGATCATGTGGATCAACTTGTGTGTCTCTGGGGTGCCCCTGCCTCCGTATATAAAGGACTAAAGGGGGGGAGGCGGCCGGCCAAGGAGGGCACGCCAGGAGAGTCCTACTCCCTCTGGGAGTAGGATTCCCCCCCAATCCTAGTTGGAATAGGATTCGCGGAGGGGGGAAAAGAGAGAGAGGGGCCGGCCCCCTCTCCTTGTCCTATTTGGACCAAGGGAGGGGAGGGGCGCGCGGCCCATGTAGGGCTGCCTCTTCTCTTTTCCACTAAGGCCCATCATGGCCCATTTAGCTCCCGGGGGGTTCCGGTAACCTCCCGGTACTCCGGTAAAATCCCGATTTCACCCGGAACACTTCTGGTATCCAAACATAGGCTTCCAATATATCAATCTTTATGTCTCGACCATTTCGAGACTCCTCGTCATGTCCGTGATCACATCCGGGACTCCGAACAACCTTCGATACATTAAAATGTATAAACTCATAATATAACTGTCATCGTAACCTTAAGCGTGCGGACCCTACGGGTTCGAGAACAATGTAGACATGGCCGAGACATGTCTCCGGTCAATAACCAATAGCGGAACCTGGATGCTCATATTGGCTCCTACATATTCTACGAAGATCTTTATCGGTCAGACCGCATAACAACATACGTTGTTCCCTTTGTCATCGGTATGTTACTTGCCCGAGATTCGATCGTCGGTATTCCAAATACCTAGTTCAATCTCGTTACTGGCAAGTCTCTTTACTCGTTCTGTAATACATCATCTCGCAACTAACTCATTGGTTGCAGTGCTTGCAAGGCTTAAGTGATGTGCATTACCGAGAGGGCCCAGAGATACCTCTCCGACAATCGGAGTGACAAATCCTAATCTCGAAATACGCCAACCCAACATGTACATTTGGAGACACCTGTAGAGCTCCTATATAATCACCCAGTTACATTGTGACGTTTGGTAGCACACAAAGTGTTCCTCTGGTAAACGGGAGTTGCATAATCTCATAGTCATAGGAACATGTATAAGTCATGAAGAAAGCAATAGCAACATACTAAACGATCGGGTGCTAAGCTAGTGGAATGGGTCATGTCAATCAGATCATTCACTTAATGATGTGATCCCGTTAATCAAATAACAACTACTTGTTTATGGTTAGGAAACATAACCATCTTTAATTAACGAGCTAGTCAAGTAGAGGCATACTAGTGACACTTTGTTTGTCTATGTATTCACACATGTATTATGTTTCCGGTTAATACAATTCTAGCATGAATAATAAACATTTATCATGATATAAGGAAATAAATAATAACTTTATTATTGCCTCTAGGGCATATTTCCTTCAGAAACTCGCTGTAACTCTTTGGGAAAATTGGTGGGTGCGGACGAATGATATCCATGATGCGATTTTCTAAAGCGCTAGTGCCATACATCAATTTATTTGCAGCTATGTGAGAGAGCTAGATTTCATGATGTCAAAGAGCATCAGCAGGCCAAGGGCCATAGGACGAGCTACCATTCGACCCAAAGCTTTGCCGACCGGACATGCAAAGATCCACGTTGATGCAAGTATTGCTAGGAACCAGATGATGGGCTCGACATCTGCAGTTTGTAGACATTCTAAAGATTATTACATGGGAAGCTCGTTACTGGTGATACATGGAATATCGGGCGTAGTCTCGATGAATTCCATAGCATGCCAAGAGGCCTTGGCATTGGCACACGATTTGATGATACATGACTTCCTCGTAGCATCTGATTCAATGCAAGTGGTAAGCGATATTCAGAGAGTTAGCAATGGGGCTTTTAGTACCATCATCACTAGGATTAAAAGTAAAGCATCTATGTTCAATTGTACTTTTAGTTTTGAAGGCCGAGCAACTAATAGTGACGCCGATAGGTTAGCCAAGTTTTCAAATTCTCTAGATTGGGATCAACACGTTTGGATGGTCCACCCTAATGTCCTGTTCTAATTCCATCCATTTGGACTTTGATTAATAGAACTTGGTGATACCCTAAAAAAAAGAAGGTTCGTTGATTCTTTTTGGGCGGGTTTCTTTAGTTTTTCTCAGAACAGGTTTTGTTTGTCGCTATTTGTTATTTATTATTTTTAATATTTTATTTTCTTTCCCCCCTTTTTCTTTTACTCTATTTCATCAACAATTTTCAAATTCATGGTTTTCTAAAATTCATGATTTTTCATAAAATTCGTTATTTTTTTTTCAAATTCATGAAAGTTTTCCCATTTGATGAACTTTGTGAACTTCTTTAAAATTTGTGAACCATTTTTAAAATTTGAGAACTTTTTCCACATCAGTGAACTTTTTTCAAATTCATGATTTTTATAAATCATAGTACATTTTTCAAACTTGCAATTTTCTTAAGTATTAGCAATTGTTTGTAAAATCCACGAACATTTATTAATTCAGGAACATTTTTTGAATTTGGGTAAGTCTGTATAAAGGTGTAGGATTATATATTGATATAAAGCGGATATTGTCTTTGGAGGCCGAGCTCCATGGAGCCCGGTTTTGAAAATTTGAAATTTTGTCAAATTTCAAATTTTCTACATTTCAAAAAATTCTGAAAAAAAAACACACATATACATGAAGGCGTAACACACATGTCTGTAAATTTTCAAGGAAAAATAAGTTGAAATGAGGGGTATGCAAAAAAGACAAATCTGGGGCTTTTTAATACATGATACTATTCGTCCTCCCAGGCCATGAATTTGTCTTTTTTATACAGGTCACATTTCAACGTTTTTCATTCTGAAATTTTACACGCATAGACATAACATACTTGTTTACTTGCATAATTTTTTCAGATTTTTTTTAAGCCGAAAATTTTGAATTTTGATTTGTTTTCAAAAAAAGGCCTCCATGGCTCCCGGGAGCCAAACGTCTGCTCTCGATATAAAGTATATACATTTCCGTTCACACATATTTCATGCATGGATTCGTTAATCACCCGTTTCGTGTGCGTGCGTGGGCGGGAAAGCAACAGCAGCACACACCAAAACGCAAGTCGAGCGAGACACGCCACGCACGCTTATCATTGAGCAGCTCGATCACTACAAAAAACCATCTCATCAGACCCTTACACCACAGGAGCACCATGGCTGCCACCAGCTCCTCGCTCCTCCTCCTCGCCCTCGTGGCCCTGGCTGGCCTCGTCGATCTGCAGGCCTTCGCGGCCGCCCCGATGCCCGCTGACGAGGCAGAGGTCTCCTTGGCGGCGGCGACGACGACGGGCATGGCGGATCCGGAGCTGGACGGGACGATGCAGTGCCTGATCGGGTGCTTCACGACGATTCTGGGCTGCGCCTTCAAGTGCCTGCGCACGCGCAAGGGCATTGACCTGCCGCTCTGCGTCATCGGCTGCAACGACAGGGGCATTGTCTGCATGTTCAGCTGCGGCAAGCCACCTTCGCCGCCGGGTCCCAAGCCCACGCCACCACCTGCTCCCACACCCACGCC
>NC_041382.1:776022263-776035604 GCF_002162155.2 Triticum dicoccoides
ACCCAGCCCGCCGCCTTACGCCGATGGAGACCTCCAACGACGGCGACAATTACCTTGCATGATTCCCGTGATACTAGTTAGTGCAATATGGTATAAGGATATACATGCGTCATGGAGATATCTTATTACTGAGTTTGATCACTTATGCATATTTATATGGAGTAGATGTTTGTGACAATAGAAACAATGTCATATGATGACCCCTCGTGTGCTTATACTATATATTTATTTAAGCAACATAGTATATATGTACATTGGTCTGAGATTACAAATATGTAATGATACTTATTTTATGTTTATTTTTACCCCTCTGTATCTAAAAGGAAGTATAAAGAAAGGTCTTATATTTTGATACGGAGGGAGTTTAAAAGACGAGTTGTCCGTTGGCATCAACTGGCTCCCCCACCTTCACTCTTCCACCGGTTTTCTTACAAACAAAGGTCTCAGTCTCTTTCCGGTTTATAGCATTGAATTTGTTACGCCAGCTACACCACCTCTCTTTCGGTCCTTCCATTATTATGATGCATCCTAACGTGTGCCCTAGCGCATCGCCTTTCATACAAAATAAATCAAACAACCATTAATCAAAAATCAGGCCACTATACTTCCTTTGTTATGATGGACTAGGCTCAGGCAAACCACTGCTTTACACAGCAGCCACGGGCGAGCCATTGCCATACACACTAGCCCAACAAAATTCTCGCTATCGAACAATTGTCACACATAGACTATTTGTACTTCCAGCAACTAGGCTTACTAGCAGAATGCCCGTGTGTTGCTACGGGCTCTGTTTAGTTCAAGCCTTTGGCAAGGATCTTCAACAAACTCTCATTTCTACTATTAAAGAGGAATTGGTAAGATGTCGTTTCGCATGCAGTCATTAATGCAAAAAAATTGAAACATAGTGTGAATCAATTTGCAAATCAAGCTATTAGTACTAAAATTAATTAGCCAGACAATTAATAACATGTGCAATTAATTAGGTTTGTTTAAATAGGGACTTTTTTCACACCAAATCAATTTAGAACAGAGCCATTAATGTAATTAATTAATTAGTCAGGCAGTTAATTATGCTTGCAGATAATTAATATTAGGGAATCTTTCCAAAACAGCTCATAATCTACCACTCCACACGTACTCAAAATAATTACCCACCAACGTCGTCACAAGACAGTCAACGCCACCGTGGCTGAGAACAATGGATCACATGCCACCACTTCTCAAATATTGCTTCATCCCGTAGCAATGCGTGGGTATTTAGCTAGTCATCTAAAACATACGAGTTTTGGTTGATTGTGACCTGGCACATGGGTATGATGAGTAGGTGGGCAGTGTCAGCACAATGGGTTCTGAGCCTGATGGATGTGTGTGCATTTATTCGCGTTTTTAAATTTTAAAAAGCTGAACTTTACACATGAATTAGAGACCCTTCGACCAAATTGAGGACGATGCATTAATCGCAAACAGTGTTATAATAAAACCCTTTGTGCTTACGTAGTGGACACGGACGATCACACTGTCTTCAGCGCCGCAGGGTGGAACAACTTCCTTGATGGCAACAAGAATCTCTGGATTGGACATGCCATTGAAGGAAATATGCCCTAGAGGCAATAATAAAGTTGTTATTGTATATTTCCTTATTCATGATAAATGTTTATTATTCATACTAGAATTGTATTAACCGGAAACTTCATACATGTGTGGGTACATAGACATAACACTGTGTTCCTAGTAAGCCTCTACTAGACTAGCTCGTTAATCAAAGATGGTTAAGTTTCCTAACCATAGACATGTGTTGTCATTTGATGAACGGGATCACATCATTAGTAGAATGATGTGATGGACAAGACCCATCCGTTAGCTTAGCATTATGACCGTTCAGTTTTATTGCTATTGCTTTCTTAATGTCATATACATATTCCTTTGAATATGAGATTATGCAATTCCCGGATACCGGAGGAATACCTTGTGTGCTATCAAATGTCACAATGTAACTGGGTGATTATAAAGATGCTCTACAGGTATCTCCGAAGGTGTTTGTTGGGTTGGCATAGATCGGGATTAGGATTTGTCACTCCGAGTATCGGAGAGGTATCTCTGGGCCCTCTCAGTAATGCACATGATAATAAGCCTTGCAGGCAATGTGATTAATGAGTTATTTGCGGGATGATGTATTACGGAACGAGTAAAGAGACTTGCCAGTAACGTGATTGAACTAGGTATGAAGATACCGACGATCGAATCTCGGGCAAGTAACATACCGATGACAAAGGGAATAAAGTATATTGTCATTACGGTTCGACCGATAAAGATCTTCGTAGAATATGTAGGAGCCAATATGAGCATCCAGGTTCCGCTATTAGTTATTGACCGAAGAGGTGTCTCGGGCATGTCTACATTGTTCTCGAACCCATAGGGTCTGCATGCTTAACTTTCGATGACGATTTTGTATTATATGAGTTATGTGATTTGGTGACCGAATTTTGTTCGGAGTCCCGGATGAGATCATGGACATGACGAGGAGTCTCGAAATGGTCGAGAGATAAATATTGATATATATAGGACGATAGTATTCGGACACCGGAAGTGTTCCGGAGAGTATCGGGTACATATCGGGTCACCGGAAGGGGTTCCGGGCACCCTCGACAAAGATATGGGCCTAATGGGTCAAGAGGGGAAATGCACCAGCTAGCGGGGGCTGCCACGCCCCCCATATGGGCCGCACCAGCGGAGAAAGGAAAGAGGGGAAGACAGAAGGAAGGGGAGGGATTTGGCCTCCCCCTTCCTTCCCTCCTCGAATTGGACAAGACCCCCAAGTAGGATTCCTCCTACTTTGGGCGCCCCCTTGGCTGCCCCCTCTCCCTCCCACCTATATATATGAAGGGGGGCACCCAGAATACACAACAACATCTGTTAGCCATGTGCGGCGCCTCTCTCCACAGATTACACCCTCAATCATATTCTCGTAGTGCTTAGGCGAAGCCCTGCGCAGATCACTTCATCATCACCGTTATCACACCGTCGTGCTGACGGAACTCATCTACTTCCTCGACACTTTGCTGGATCAAGAGTTCGAGGGACGTCATCGAGCTGAATGTGTGCAGAACTCGGAGGTGTCGTACGTTCGGTGCTTGATCGGTTGGAACGAGAAGAAGTTTGACTACATCAACCGCGTTGTGAAACGCTTCCGCTTTCGGTCTACGAGGGTACGTAGACACACTCTCTCCGCTTGTTGCTATACATCTCCTAGATAGATCTTGCGTGAGTGTAAGAATTTTTTTGAAATTACATGCTACGTTTCTCAACAGCCATCTTAGTCACTATCAGGAACACCCAACGCCATGACTTGAGGATGATGATCGTCATCGACCTCATTTGAAAGTATGTGTTTGGCGGGGCCATTAATGCGAAATGAACTGCTTATTAGCACTATCTACTACTGTTTTAGCTCGTGTTTGTCAAGAGATGTTTGTCGTTTTATTAGCAATCTAACTACTATTTGTGAGATTGTCACTTAGTAACTCGTAATGTTCTATTAGCTGGTACTATTCTACTGTGTAATGTTCTATATGTGCTTAGTTTTAATGTGAAATGCTAAATGTTACATGATGGGGAAAATATATTTTTGGCTGCTCGAAATGTTCGTGGCGTGCAATACATTGCGTGTCGCTAGGTGAGCGATTATACTAGTGGCGTTGTCCACGTGGCACACTAGCAACATGTACAATACTGCTAACGTGGGCACCAACGCCACCATTATTTTTTAACAATGGCGACATATTGGTGCCGTCGTGTGTCCACGCCAGCAAGGCCATTTTTGGCACGCCATAGTTAGGCTTTTCTGCACTAGTGCACTCTCACATGGTATAAGACTAAGCTAGACTCAGAGTCGTTCGACATCTGATGAGCGAAGCAGGATGAGTAGGATTTCATATGCCTTGGCAATCGGATCCATCATGTATGCCATGCTATGTACTTGGCCTGATGTTGCACTTGCAATAATCTTAACAAGCAGATGCCAGACCAACCCCGGTGAGAGTCATTGGGCGGAGTGAAGAATATCCTAAATTACCTGAAAAGGACTATAGAAATGTTTCTAGTTTATGAAAGTGAGGAGGACCTCTGCGTAAAGGGTTACGCTGATGCTAGTTTTCAAACCGCCAGAGATGATTGTCGGTCACATTCTGGATTCATGTACGTCATGAATGAAGGAGAAGTGAGCTGGACGAGTTCCAAGCAAGATATGGTGGCCGATTCTACCATAGAAGTCGAATACATTGCTTCTTGTGAAGCTGCAAAGGAAGGTGTTTCGATCTGAAACTTTCTGCATGATCTTGGCATTTTTCCAGCCTCAGTAAAACCATTGGACCTTTATCATGATAATTCTGGTGCCATTGCACAAGACAAGGAGCCGAGGAATCACCACACGACTAGACACAAAGATCGAAAATATCATCTGATACGAAAGATCGTAAAGAGTGGTGATATAGAGTTATATGCAAGATTCACACGGATGTAAATGTTGCAGATCCATTGACTAAGCCGCTTCCACAACACAAGCATAAGGGGCACATTAGAGCCATGACATACGATATATATTTGATTGACTCTAGTGCAAGTGTGATATTGTTGGACATATGCCCTAGAGGCAATCATTTATGATGATATTTCCTATGTGTTTATGAATAAAGATAGTCCTTGGACGTTATCAATGATGTGTATCAACAAGTACGTTACTTGTTTGTGGGACTATGCTTTGTATGATGACTGTCCTAAAAGGTTCCTGTTCAAAAGGGCTTTGTGGGCGCACAATCAACTAGACTAGCATATGACATGGTGGATGGTTCGGTCTCACTAGCCATGGAGCTTTGGATACTAGCCGAACAATATGGACTCAGAAGGATCTGGTCGGATTCGACATAGTCGGATCATAGTCGAGATAAGGTCTGAGTCAAACAGACCAAACTATGAGACGCAGTGATCGGTCATCTGGGAGTCTCTAGTACAACATATGTTCTATGTCCTAAGACCTGAGCTGAAGCATGTACTCGGGATGGTGATAGACCTGCTTTGGACCGGCCAAATGCTACTCCGTGACTGGGTAGTTACAAAGGGAGGTTTCGGGCTTGTCCAACCCATGTTGCGAGACATGGTCGAGTAAGATGGGATTTGCCCCTCCGATCAGGATAGATATACTCTAGGCTCCTCGTGTGATTTGACCAAGATAAGCATGACCATGCGACAAAGATTATTAGGTAATACTGTTTGTGGTCGGCATCACTGGAATGAGAAAGGGTCCAGACTAGAATAAGGATGACAGACTCGCCTTGAGGCCGACAGCATATATCGTGAGGCAAAGGAAACAGAACTGTGACATGTTGTACATGTGCTACTTGTGAACTGCATTGCGATTTCTCCAAAGAGAAGAGGATGATGTAGTACAATAGAGATAAGTATTTCCCTCAGTTAAGAACCAAGGTTATCAATCCAGTAGGATAACCACGCAACACCTCATTAGCAGCACCTGCACACAAATAACAAATCTTTGTAACCCAACGCGAACAAGGAGTTGTCAATCCCTCGGTGGTTACATGAAAGATTAAATTGTGTAGTAATTGATAGATAGATCGAATAAACATAGAAAATAAAGTAAATACAGTAAAATTGCAGCAAAGTATTTTTAGGATTTTATATATCATAAAAGTAGACCCGGGGGCTTTCACTAGAGGCTTCTCTCTTGAAAATAGCATAAGGTGGGTAAACAAATTACTGTTGGGCAATTAATAGAAAATAAAATAATCATGACGATATCAAAGGCAATGATCATGCATACCGACTCCTGCCTGCATCTGCTACTATTACTCCACACATTGACCGCTATCCAGCATGCATCTAGAATATTAAGTTCGTAAAGAACAGAGTAACGCCTTAAACAAGATGACATGATGTAGACAAAGTAAACTCACGCATGAATAAACCTCATATTTTTATTCTCAATGGCAACGATACAAATATGTTTCATGTCCCTTTCTGCCACTGGGATTGAGCACCACAAGATCAAACCCATTACAAAGCACCTCTCCCATTGCAAGAAAAATCAATCTAGTTGGCTAAACCAAATCAATAGATAGAAGAGAAATATGAAGCTATAACAATCATGTATAAAAGAGTTCAGAGAAAACTCAAATAATATTCATGGATAATCTTATCATAAACTCACAATTCATCGGATCCCAACAAACACACCGCAAAAGTGATTACATGGAATAGAACTCCAAAAACATCGAAGAGAATATTGTATTGAAGATCAAAGAGAGAGAGAGAGAAAGAGAGAGAGAGAGAGAGAGATCCATCTAGCTACTAACTACAGGCCCATAGGTCTGTTGTAAACTACTCACACATCATCGGAGCGGCAACAAGGTTGATGTAGAGCTCCTTCTCTGGTAGAGTGCCAGAGAAGGCCTCCAGATGGGATCTCGTGGTCCTGAAACTTGCGACGGAGGAAAAAGTATTTTGGTTGGCTCTTTATTGGTTTCCTGATTTTAGAGTATTTATAGAGGCAGAGTTAGGTCAAACGGAACCACGTGGGCTCCACCAGCCACCAGGGCGCGCATAATCCCCCTAGGCTCGCCTACCCTCTCGTGGGCATAATAGGTTAGTCCCAAAAAATGATATATATATATATATATATATATATATATATATATATATATATATATATATATATATAACTGCTTGTAAATGCATATAAAACATACAAAATTGATACTATAATAGCATGGAACAATAAAAAAAATATAGATACGTTGGAGACGTATCAACAGGTTCGCCAACCGACTTCATTGTCTACTTGGTGGTTGGGACGCCTTGCTAGAGGCCACTATCAGCCGAGCAGGTTGGAGGTGATCCGACCCGCGACCAACCCAACTTGAACCTAAGGGGTCGCGCATTTAAGGAAAGGAAACTATGAGGCCGGATCCGACTCCACGAGTCAGATGTGATCCTACTTGCACTCGATCCATGCCGAACAGAGCTTGGGCTTTAGGTTCCATGTGAGGCCCAAGTGTTGAGCCCACGTTGGATGCCTATATATAGTGGAGGTATGGCACACTCATTCAGTTGATCGCTTCGGCGTCGTCACTAGGGTTTTGCATGTGTTGCAACTAGCCACCTCCACTTGTGGCCGGCTGTGTGATCGAACTTAGCAGTCCGCAGCACCATGTTCCTCCTGCACGTGCGGATGCCGTTAGAGGCGGTGCACTTGTGCCGCTCCGGGGAACCAGTACGGGTGATCCGACGACTGGTTATTCAAGGGAGATCGACGAGGAGACAGCTCTAGAGACGCGCTGCCTCAACTGTACTTCCGATTGCATGGTACCACACGTCTAGTGGTAATGATCCATGATCCATCTCTATTAGCATGTTTCTGGATGTTCTGCTGGTAGGAAAATTTTAATATGCAGTCGAAGCACCCTATTATAGAACCCAACAGTCGAATAGGATATCATTGCATGTATGATACGCCTCTTATTTCCTTGTATAGTTGATGAGGACGTGAGCTACCCCTCTTTACACACATATGTGCACCCGACCAATTATCGTGAGTTGCATGCCAAACTACGTGGTATTAGTTAGGTCCTTCGATCCAAAAACCTAGCTTCCACTCCGTGCCGCCGCCGCAGCTCCAACAACTAGTATGGTGGCAAAAAAATCCTATACGACCGGGTCGTATGTTTCAGTGGGGAGACCCACTCAATTGAGCGCCATGTGGCTGTGTGAATCTTGACGCAATAAGGTAACTTCCTTCCCGGATTCCCTTTGCCAAATCTCGATTCTCACCTTGCTACGCTCGTTTCCGACGACAAAGTCATCCCGGCAAGACGGTGATGACATGTCAGACGGCGGCAGCCAACCAGTAAACTCCATTGGCGTACATCTTGCCTGACTAGATTGCTTTTTTTAGACTGCACCGGTGCTGAGAGCCCAAGACAAGTGAGAGGGCTCATGCCTGTGGCGAGCAATGGAGTTATGCCGGCCGCGAGCAGCGGACTTGCCGGGTGTCAGGAGCCTGCCCTCGGCCGATGGGGCCAAGCTGTGTGATTGAGCCGGCATCGAAGAGCTTGGCCGTGACCGATGGGGCAAGCAGCCTGGACGCACCATGTAAGCAGAGGAAAACCACGCCGGCGGCAAGAAGTTTGGCTCCGTTGGCTGTGGCGGAGCTAGCAACAGCGGCAGGTTTGGGATGGTCTGGGAGCGGTGGCGGAGCTAGGAAGGCATTAGGGAAGAAGATAGCCCGTTGCTTTGAGATTCACAATGCCAGATGGCGTTCAAGTGAGTGGGTCTCCCGATTGGATTGGAACGATACGGCCCGGTTGTATAGGATTTTTTTTCCGGTATGGTGCAGCCTCCGTGAGCTGCAGTCTGGGTCAGACTAGACACGTACGTGACGCTGCACCCAGGGGTTGGATCTTTATCTATCTAGAGACACAAAAGAGATACTGCAACTTTGAATCTTTTCCTTACTATGCTACTAGAACGCACCCTGCCTGACCACCTCGGGTTTCCTTGGGCGCCACGGCACAGGACGACGACGGACCGCCAATAAGAGCTCCGCCGCTCGCTAGGACAGCTACCGGTGGTGTTGTGTTGTTCGCGCAGCAGAATCGCCGCCGCCTGATCCGATCACACTACCCCCTCCCTGGTAAGCAGGTCAGCAGCTAGAGATTACTCGTGGGGAATCGATCTCGCTAGCTGCCTGGTAGATACTCCCTCGACCAGAAAAGAAAAATATTTTAAGGCAGAGGGAGTCGTAGGATCTGATTGATGATGATTTGGTCGCTCATAGCTTGATTGATTGATTTATTTTTTTTATTAATCTGCCGTAGTACGTCCATAGCTAGCCACGCATGATGTGTTTGTTTGTGTGTTTGTTGCAGACGGGCTAGGCAGGCATGATGGGGGGCAAAAATAAACGCAGAGGGAAGGTGGCTCCTCCTCGTACCAATAATGCTACATGTAGCATTACTCCTCCTCGCATTCCTCCAAGTCTTCCGGAGGTATGTACCTTCTCTTCTCAAGTGCGTGCGTGCATGCATGCCCATGAGCTATAAATAAACATATACTGTTTGCGGCACATTACATACCTCTTCCATCCCAAATCTAGATATATTCATATCTAGACAAATCTAAAATAAGTACTTTCTATATAAATAATATAAAAACGTTTAGATTGCTCTTATATTAGTTTGCGGAGGAAGTATATTATTGGAACGGAGGCAGTACCTTCTATGCATCTTGCCGTCTTATTGGTTAATCAGATACATCTCATACATGTATATTTGTTGGCCGCTCCATGCCTAGATGAAGTTGGAACAGATTTAGACGCTTCTAAGGCCTTGTACAATGCAAGGTGCTTAAGAGAGGTGTTTGGAGAAATAAACAGGGCTTTTCTTAAGCACTGGTGCTTATTTGTACAGGGCAGACACTTAATTAGGCGTCTCTCATGTAGAAATAAGCACCGGTGCTTCAGAAAAATCCGGTTTATTGTTATAAGTACAAGGCCTTACGAGATACCAACGCTTGGAAAAAATGCTCAACATATATCATATCTATTGTCACATTTTTTTATATCTTACCTTCTGCTAATCATAGCCATGGTTCCCTTTTTGCGGGGGAATAATAGCCATGGTTACATTACAATGCAATCAATATAGTGCAATCATGCGCACAGACCTACTACTTGCTATTCTTTCTTTAATTCAAGTAATCATCTCGGCGATGCTGCAGAGTCCGCATCTGAGTATGCTGAGATTTTCGGCTGTCAGCTCGGCCAGTTCCCGATTAGGTATCTAGGTATTCCTATTCACTATCGGCGTTTAACTATCGCTGAGTGGAAGCAAGTGGAAGAAAGACTTGAGAAACGCCTAGCCAGCTGGAAGGCCAAACTCTTGTCGTATGGGGGACGGTTGATTCTGATTAATTCCGTCCTCAACAACATGGTTCTATACATGTTGTCATTCTTCCACTTACCTAAAGGGGTTCTACAATGTCTCGATTATTTTAGATCTAGATGTTTTTGGCAGTGTGATAATAAATCCAAGAAATATCGGCTGGCTAGGTGGAGTATATTGTGCCGACCTAAAAGTCAAGGGGGCCTTGGAATTCAGGATCTTGAGATTAAAAACATCGCTCTCTTGAGTAAATGGGTATACAAACTACTCACTGAGAATGGAGTATGGCAGGAAATCATTCGTAACAAGTACGTGGGTCTAAAGCCATTTCTCAAGTTCATTGGAAACCCGGTGACTCACATTTTTGGAGTGGCGTGATGAAGGCCAAGGAATTCTTTTTTCAATTTGGTACTTTCTCGGTTAGGGATGGTTCTCAGGTTTGATTCTGGGAAGACACCTGGCGGGGGGCCACTCCACTTATGGTGCAATACCATAGCTTGTATAGGATCGTCAGGCATAAATTAGTCACGATCAAACAAGTATTGGGACAAAAAAATCTGATATTTCTTTCCGTAGGGACCTAATTGGGCCTCGTCTGGTAGCATGGAATGAATTACTCAATGCGAACCGGACAAGTTCCGATGGAATTTGCATCAGAATGGTACCTTTTCAGTCAAATCCTTGTATGATGCAATGACCCACACCGATGTACCGGTTGATAACAAGAAATTGTGGAAGCTCAAAAGTCCCCTAAGAGTGAAGATATTCCTCTGGTTTCTAAACAGAGGGGTCATCTTAACTAGAGATAACTTGGCACGACGCAACTGGCAAGGTAGCAAGATATGTGTCTTTTGCCAACATGACGAGTCCATCAAACACTTATTTTTTGAGTGTTATCCATGCGTGTACGCGATGGCTCCGTACGTGGTCTATCCTGCAGAGGCCGGAGGACAGAGACCTTTTTATGATGGCGTGTACACGGCTAGAGCATACAACCAGGGAGGTTTTCTTCCAACATGGATGGCGGTGTAATCTCCGGATAGGCGTTGCCCCACCCTAGGCTGGACTGATTTACTTTTGCTGTAAAACGGTATTTATTTTTAGGCTTGTTGGACATGTTGGCTGTGTGCATCGCGCTATGCAGAGGCCGGGCATTCTTCAATGCGGTTGTATCATCTCGATATATCAATTGAATGAAATGTTCTTTATCGAAAAAAATCTCTATAACGGTACGTGTTGATGTTGAGCTTATCTCTCATGTTTGCCCATGTAGGATATCTGGTGCCATATACATTCTCTAATTCCACTGAGGTCTGCTGCCCGAGTAGCATGTGTGTCTCGTTTATTTCGGGATTCCTGGAGTAGCTATCCCAACCTCACTTTCAGTAGTGAGGCATTGGGCTTGGATAAAAAATCATATAGAACGAAAATATCTGGGGAGTTTACACGAGAGTTTACACGCAAAATTGACCACATTATGAGAAACCACTCGGGCACAGGCATGAGAACTCTCAAGCTTTTGTTTGTTCCAACTTCCAATGTGAATGAATATATGTATGTGGACAGATGGCTTCGGATGGCTGTTACACGAGGGATTCAAGAACTCGCCCTTGTTCCGCGTCCAGGAGATGACGAATACGAGTTCTCGTTGTCTCTTTTAACAAAGGGGAAGGGAGACTCGATCCGGCATCTTCACCTTGAGGATTGTTTCATTTGTCCAACAGTTGAGCCTTGTTGCTTGAGAAGCCTGACCATATTGGATCTGACTTCTGTGCATGTCACGGGGGATGAGTTATGGTGCCTTCTTTCCGGCTCTTCAGCTTTAGAGCGTTTTGAACTGAAGTATTGCGACAACACAGTCTGCTTGAAAATACCTCGTCATCTTCAGCGGCTAAGCTACGTGAAGGTGCAAGGTTGTAGCGAGCTACAAGTGATAGAGAGCAAAGCTCCAAAGCTCTCCAGATTTGAGTTTGTAGGCGAGCTCCTCCAGGTACAAATCTCACTTGGAGAAGCATTGCAAATGAGGAACTTACGCATAACATGTGACGACATTCATTGTTCCACTCAGGCGGAGCTGGCATCCAGCATGCCAAGCAGAGAGGTACGCTCTACTAAAAATATCGGTTTGTGTGTTTAATGAGATTACAGAAGTGGTCAACTTCGAATACAATTAGTCTAACATCCTTATGCAGATGATCAACTCACCAATGGAATCTAGCAAACTTGTCAACCTGAAGTCTGTGGGTTTTGTTCTTGGAGAAGTGCCCTTTGGTCGGAGCTTTGATTGTTCTTCTCTGTTTCCTCTCTTTGGTGCTTCTCTTACCTTGGAGACTTTCATCTCGCATGTAAGTTGCTTACTGTCCTGCAGCTATGTGAAGAGTTAGTCATGGAATTTCACTAAACATTGTGTTTTTATATCCAGGTATTCAACGAACTCATGCATCATGCTTTAGTTTTCGGAGATCCTACAAGGTTGTCGAGGTTCAACACGACCGGTGTTGTATCCCCCGAGAAGAAGTCACGGGTCGAGGAAGCATGTCATATGCTCAGGGCCTGGTTGAGCTAAACAATTTTGAAGTTTTGCACAGTCGATCATGGAGCTAAACATTAGATATCTTAAGTTGTATGGTTTTCTGATTATGAAGTTTCTCCAAGCAAAAGATAATATTGACAACCCGCATTTTTTTAAGATGGTCCCTCATGTGAGAAAGGTGTACATCGCAGAAAATTAATAGGGCTAAGTGGGCATGTTGTGCATATCAGTTTGTCAGTCTGGGTGACATTGCAAGATGTAGCTGACACCACTCTGCAGGCTATTACATCTATTCGTCAGGAATAACATTTCAATTGTTCGTGCAGAAAATAAATGAGTACATCCTTGGACAAAAAATGAAGTAATTCATTATAAAACAAGCTAAAGAGTGATTAACGTGGAACAGAGCTCCGTCGATCTGCCACGAGTACTATGTCGTCCATTGTCAAAGAGTAAACATGCAACATCATCGGTGACTGACGGCGCCCAGCGGTTAGGTCCACACGGGACCACAAGGTCAACTCTGTTTGGTTGATAGTTGAGTTGGTCACAGGCCCACATGTTATCATCAACACTACTCTCTCTAAGAACGTTTTTGGTTGCCTGCATAAGACCCAAACAGGCCCGTGTGGGATGAAAACTGGTTGTTTGGTTGCCTGGGCTGCATCTACATCTTGGATCGCTCGAAACTTAAAGCAGTCCCGGGCCAGGCTGCGAGCTACTGCCGAATCGGTAGTTTCTCGGCAGCGAGGCTCGCTGCTGCCACGCATGGCTCTTGGTTGCACACCTAAGGGAACACGTGAGACGGATGGGACGTCTCAATAACTCCCCCCTCTCTCGTGTCACCGCCCACTCTCC
>NC_041382.1:776035972-776039112 GCF_002162155.2 Triticum dicoccoides
CGTTGCTCTCCTCTTCTCCGATGGCTCACTTGCCGCCGCGCCGTCCCCTCTCCCCCATCGAGGCCAGCGGCAACCGCTCTCCTCTCATCGTTGCTTTCTACGAACAACAAACGGAGACTATCTACTTCAAACGAATAATAAACTGAACAAACCATATATAGCACCAACACCAATGCACATAATATTTTTGTAGCAAATTATGAGCGGGGAAATTAGATTATCATCAGAACCATGAAAAGACGTGTTCCATCCAAATTAAAGAATGTACAACAAATCTTTTCATCGAATAAATAACTTTACAGTTTGGGTATAATAGCTAGCTTATCTTTTAGTTTCGTTAATTTTGGATTTGCAAAATATATGAATGAATGGAGGGGGAATTAAAGAGAAGTGCTCCTCTCGAGATCCGCCTTTCAAAATGAAACAAATAATCAAAATGTATGAACAAACAATCAAATTACTAAACCGTCAATGCTCCCCAATGGGGCGTTGAAGCCGTCTTTGGCAGCAAATTGCCGTCCGCTAAGGGCTTTTCCCACCACCTGGCATGGTCTTGCTCTTCTCGATCCATGCGCACAACACCGCTCGGCCATGACCGCCAATGTGCATGCCCCGGTCATTAATCCCCTCCTCTGCACCCCGTAGCAGCCAGCGTTACGCCCCTTCAATTGCTCCACCTTATACAGGTGCTAAAATTGCCAGCTAAGCAAAAAATTTGATATGACATGTTAGTTAAAAAGAATGAGAGTAGTATGGTGACCCCAGAAAGAAATGATGCTAAACACATGTACCTAGGTGGAAGCATAATTTTGAGTCTACAACTAATTAAATGCATGCAGCTTAGCACCTTTACATTGGGGCTTGAGTTGCTAAAGTATTTAATATACTTAGCACCTCATCTAAACACCTTTACACTGGAGGAGGTCTTAGGCTGGTCACAATGGGCAAGAACATAGTCTAGTAACTTACACACTTCCCTAGACTATGTTACTACCTTCACAGTGGGTAGGAACATCTATGTAGTGTCATGCAATAATGTATTTTTTTTGCGGGTGAATGCAACAATGTATTTATTAGGTTATAGACTCATTGTTTCTTGGAGTGTGTGATGTTCCGGTAACTTAACTAGTTACCACAAGAGGTAATAACACTGGTAGTCATATAACTTGCGCTGGATGTTCAGTTTGGTGCTAAAACTTGTAAAATACGGATTTACGGTCATCTAACTTGTTGATTGATGCAAATACGGTGCATTCTACTATATCCAGGTGTACATCCTGCCTACATGGCATGCCAGCAGCCCACATGTCAGTGTGTAGGGATAACATTTTCCAGATAACTCCCTATATTTTTTGGTCACGCAAAAAAAGTTGAACAGTGTTATAAGAGAAAGGAAATAAATATCATTTAGAGCAGCAGGATTCGAACTACAGATCTTCAGAAGGCAAACACACCAGGTAAACCAACAGGCCTAACGCAGTTTGTTGTTTCGGAAGAATAACTAATTGCTCTACTCCCGGCATACCTCGGCCTGCCAGCTCAAATGGGCTATGAGCAGTAGAGGCCATTTTCCACCTTTGATTTTTCTTTAGAAAATTGTATGTAAATTATGGGACGGATGAGTGGATTAATGCAAAACTTTAATGCTCATAGATGAGTGGATTTTTAACATAAAAAAAAGGGAGTCGCTAGGTCTCAAACATACGAGGCCGCGACAAAAACACTCTATTGTCTATACATACAGAAGATGATTTGTAAACCAAAAGGTTTGATATAAGCTTGAGTATTATATTTTTTTTGTAAAACATGAGTAATAAAAACATTATACATACAAAAAATGATTATTAAATAAAATATTTAAATATAAACCTATGTATTATATTAAACACGACTGAATATTCATATCAACAATTTAAATGTTAAATTATGGATATGTTATTACATGGAGATTCAACTATACAAATGGCATATAATTATTGAAATGTTTGTAAAACTAAAATAATATTTTGGAATTTAAATTTTACAAACATTTGTATTATTTGAAATTATAAACACATGTTCATTATTCATAAATACTCCCTCCGTCACATAATATAAAAACATTTTTTATACTAGTGTAGTGTCAAAAACGCTCTTATATTATGGGACGGGTGGATATTTTTAATATATAATATTTGTAAAATAATACATGAACAGTTTGAGAGTAAGTTATTTCGTAGGCCATTTGAGCTAACAGGCCCACGTATTTTAAGATGTGGATATAAAATATAGTTATCCTTATCATGCAATCATGTGTCATTGGCTACCCGTCAAAAAAAAATGTGTCATTGGCTGTGCTGGTTGACCACGTGTGCGTACCTTCTGAAGTTCGTGAGTAAGAATCCCGGCCCCTCTATATATGACGACTTATCATTTTTTTCTCGTACATTATTCAATGACAGGTGGGCCTCACCTGGGCTTTTTTGCGCAATTAAAAAATTCAGGAAGTTATCTAGAAACATTTATTCCAAGCCAATGCCACACATGCAACATGTACGTCCGGATATGGTAGAACACACCGTATTTGCACCACACGACAAGTTAGATGATCACAAATCCGTATTTTACAAGTTTTAGCACCAAACTGAACATGCAACACAAGTTTTATGATTCCCGGTGATATTACCTCTTACCACAAGCATCTCTCTCTTCATTAAATATGTGACACATAAGCAAAATAGTATTGGAGTGTGTGATGTTACTCTAAGTTCCTCCCCATTGTGACCAGCCTTATCCCTCGTCCTGGCCAGCGAGCCATCTCCAGCCACCATTTTGTCCCTGTAGAAGCTCGTAGCTACGTCATTGGCAGACTCGCTGACCCTTTGACACACTAAAGAAATACTCATTGTTGCAAAGATGCGTTCCATCCTTGAGTAGTTCGAAAATTGCTGCTGCTTTTCCTTCTTCTGCCGCAGCCACGATGCAGGGGAGAGCCCGAGCGCTCGCTCCTTGCCCGCGCGCCTCCCTCGATCCGTGCCCGAGGCCGGAGGCCCCAATCACCCGTGACCCGTCGACCCCGGCGACCAGCCTCGCCTGTGCGCCCCTCTGCCTTCTTCCCCCTCATTGCTTCTCTCTCTCTCTCTCTCTCTCTCTCTCTCTCT
>NC_041382.1:776039428-776042418 GCF_002162155.2 Triticum dicoccoides
ATTCTTTCTGTCCAGAAACCGAAGAACGCCGCTGCGGCATGGCCGCTTGGAGCTCCCCACCGCTCCGCGTCCGTGCCACCGGAGTACCACACGTCACCTCCGCATCTCATCCGCGCAAGATCCCATGCACCTGCCGCCGTTTCGTTCACCTCTGGTGAAGATCGAGCCGCCGCCGTCCCTGGTTCGAGTCACGAGGATGCGTGGACGTATATTTTCTCTGACATAATTGATGGTAGATTCAGTAAATGTGATTTTTCACTCAGCACTGAATTCTGCAATAGTATTGCGATCTTCCGGTGGCGATTTCAACTCTGAATGCGATAGGTAGGTAGTAGAGTTTACAAATTCAGATAAGATCCTAGCTACTTCCTCCGTCTAAGTGAATACGTCATTTTAGGTTGTGCACCATGACCAAGGAGGAGAGAAAAATGAGATAACTTAATATTTATTTATTAATTAATAGTATTGCATGCAATGAACTAATCACTGCATGTAGTGTTTGGTAGTCTCAAGTAACTGAAAGCATGCACGCTCCACATCTTTTATTGGTTGATATGTCAAGAAACAAGAAACGAGGTAGGAGTTAATACACCGCGCCTAAGTGTTTTGAGATTATTTGGTTTTCGTAAGGTGACTTATATACTTAGACGGAGGGAGTAGTTGGGATTTTGCTAGACATACTGTACTTTATAAACACCTATTTATTATGATTTTATTAGAATTAACCTATCTCTGGTGATGCTCTTGAGATGTCTTGCATAGTCGTACCTTTTTTTATTTTGCCGTGTTCTGAATTTCAGTTCAGACATGGTCAGAACCGCTCGAGAAGGAAGAATATATTCATTTGTAGTTGAAATATACCATGCAAATTAAAATTAGAAAGATTTGATAAAAACATATTTTTACTCTGCTAAATTTAGAGGACCAGCTAGAACCGGCCAAATCTTAGTGGAGTAAGTATACTCTGCTAAGGTTTACTCGGCCGTTTACTCCTCTATATTTTAGGGATCGGCTAGAGATGCCTATGGGTAACGTGAAAATGGGAAACTAGAAAGTGCTTCTGAATTTTAGGGCTCGGGCTGTCAGGGGTAAAAGTAAAATTCTCTCTTTGTTTTATTCATACAAATTGGGAATTAGATCCTTACAAAAACACCCCTTATTTTTTCACAACTCTTCTCGTAAATATCATCAAGGATAAAAGCTTTGGTCACGGTGGTTTCAAAGGTTTGCCATTTTTGCAAGTCGTCAATAAATCTAGCAGGTAGGAGTTATCAGTCCGGACCGCCATGGTGGAAGCTTCCCAGATTGAAACGATGAGGTGGAGAAATAAGCAATCGGGCGGCTGCTGTGACTTGTGTGTCTGCTTCACCATCGTCATCGCCCTCCAACCACTTGGTACCATGTGCCTAGAGCTAGGAACCGGATCTGCAATATAACCACGCATGCGGTCGAAAAATGCCAACGGAGGCCGAGCTTCACGGAGCTCGGTATTTAAAAAAAAATCAAAAGTCATATTTCAAAGTTTCAAATAAATTTAAAAAATCATATGGAAACTTATTAGATTTCCGCATGCACGTGTGAAAAAAATCATTTGAAATTTTTGTATTTTGTAGGCTGTACAAAAAAGACAAAATTCCAGCCCAACAACAAAAAAAGTGGCCCATTTTAGAAATACGTTTTTGTCTTTTTTCCGTAGGCCACGTGTGAAAGTATATGGTTATGAATTTTTGAATATACGCAATACACATATGTGAGAGTGTATACAAATATTTTTCAATTTTTTTCATGCCATGGAAAATCATATTTTGAAAACGAGCTCCGTGGAGCTCGGCCTCCAAAAGCCCTCACCCTGCATGCGGTGGCCTATACCTTCTACACCTACATATCCTAGACCAGTTTCTTCAGTTTTCTTCTAGTATCTCATCTAAATGATGTGGGTGACTCGTTTTAATTGTGCACATCTCATCAAGAGTAGGGATGTGATATCTCGGCTGAAAAGACTCAGCCTAAGGCAATGACCCTTTTATAATATTAGGAGTCACTACTAGGAAAAGGCCTACTAATGACGCACCTGTTTTGGCTACTACAGGTGCGCCATTAGTACCACGTCACTAGTATATTTTAGTAATGGCGCACCACATGTATATTAATGGCGCACCTGTAGGTATACTAATGGCGCACCACAGGTGCGCCATTAGTATCCCACAGGTGCGCCATTAGTAACAATTTTTTTTAAAAAAAATCGTTTTTTTCTTAATCTCAGGTCACTATTTCACATATGGGATATCCAACACATATATATACAACAAGCATCCATATAACAATCATATCCAACACACAAGTTTCAACATATATACATACATAGCCAACACATAGTTCCATCATTATATATTACAAAAGTTTCACATTGTTCATCCAACACCGTTATCCATCAATTCACAAAAGTTTCACATTGATACAAAATAAAAACACAAATGGAAAAGAAGCACTCCATCCATGCAAGCTTCCGTGAATCAAATCAAATCTGCAAAATGATAAACAAGAAGTTAGAAGAAGAAGAAGAAGAAGACTAGAAGAATACTAGAAGAAGAAGAACACTAGAAGAATACTAGAAGAAGAATAAGAAGAATAAGAATAAGACTATAAGCTTATTATGTAAACTTGATCATTTTGTGCTAACATAAGTAATTTTGGAGCTAACCTATAGGAAACTAAGCATATAAGCTCTCTAAGTTAGCATATTAGAGCCAACTTAGGTAAAATGAAGCTAACCTATGTCATTTTGGAAAAGAAGAAGAAGAAGAAGAAGAAGAAGAAGAAGACTATAAGCTTATTATGTAAACTTGATCATTTTGTTCTAACATAAGTAATTTTGGAGCTAACCTATAGGAAACTAAGCATATAAGCTCTAAGTTAGCATATTAGAGCCAACTTAGGTAAAATGAAGCTAACCTATGTCATTTTGGAGAAGAAGAAGAATAAGAAGAATA
>NC_041382.1:776042720-776044903 GCF_002162155.2 Triticum dicoccoides
ACTAAGCATATAAGCTCTAAGTTAGCATATTAGAGCCAACTTAGGTAAAATGAAGCTAACATATGTCATTTCGGAAAAAAAGAAGAATAAAAAGAAGACTATAAGCTTATTATGTAAACTTGATCATTTTGTGCTAACATAAGTAATTTTGGAGCTAACCTATAGGAAACTAAGCATATTAGAGATAACATAGGTAACTAAGTATATATATATATATATATATATATATATATATATATATATATATATATATCATTTTGGAGATCTGACATACCTGACATAGTTCAGTTCTCATTGTTCTTCTCCTTCTCCTTCCTCAGCCTGATGCGCCAAGAGCGGCGAGGCGGTGGAGGCAGCTGTGGGATGTAGTCTTCTACCACAATTGGTGTGGTCATGTCGCCCAGTTGTGGGATCGCCGGCGCCACCACCGGTGCGTGGTCATTGTCAGGCACCACCACCATCGCGAGGCCACCTTCAGGAAGGACGGGCACGACCATTGCTAGGTCATCCTCAGCCTCCACCATCTCTTGCCCATGGTCAGCCACCACCATCTCTTGTCCATGGTCAATCACCACCATCTCTTGCCCTTGGTCAACCACCACCAGCGCTAGGTCATCCTCAGCCTGATGCCCATCGTCATCCTGCAGCTCCTCATCCCCACTCTGCTCCTCTTCTCCCCCACTCCAGTCCGGATCATCTTTCTTGTTGTCTTTGCTGCTGCCAGAATCGTTGCTGCTATCGCTAAAGCCAGAATCGCTGTTGCTTTTGCTACAGCCATAATCGCTGCTACTTTGGCTGTAGCCAGTGTCGCTGCTGCTGCTCCCATTGCCTGTCCAAATGCAACAATGACCGTTAACAATCGATGTGAGACAAAGCCAAATGTAGAGGAATAAGAAGAGGCAGAATGCACTGGCATCTTCGTCGCCAGCGTAGCGCATGCGACACATAGTCGCGTTGGAAACCTTCACGATGAGCATTGTGGCGTCATCGTCGTACCTGAAGAGAAGAAAGTACCCGGTCCGCAGGTCGTAGGCATTGTAGAACTTCTCCCAGCCATGGCACAGGTACATGTGGCCCTCCTTGATCACCAACTCCACGTCCCACAGCCTGCGAATCCCACTGCCGACCTGTTGGAGCTTCACATTATCTGGCAGATCTTCACCCAGCATGTTCATAAAAGTGTCAGGCAGCCTCTGCAATTTGGGACACGGAGTGATGTAGCAAACAACAGAGTTATCATAATGAGATGGGTGAAGGGGAGATCTCTCGTTTTATATACCTGCCTCGTGGCTGATACTGAAGTCCCAAGTATTATACTGAAGAACTCGAAAGCATCCAACTCGTACTCCGGTGAGGCAGAGCGGCGGTGGCTGCTTCCCCCCATCTCTGATAAGCAGTAGAAGAGACCAACTAGTACCCTTACAACATTATCATACAACATTATAGCAGCATAAATTTTGAGCAGAAGATAATCAACTACACCAATGCACTTCTGAAGTTCCCGCTTCCCACCCATGATGTTGTTAAGCGAGGACTAGTGCCAAATGCATTTTTGGTACGAAAATACATCACAGGTCACTATGTTATTTAATATCATTCTTCTTGAAGACTAATGATTGTTACATCCTACTAAAATGATGTTCTGTCCTTAGAGATGTCTCGTTGCTTATGAGGAAGCAGCAAATAAACACTTGAAAAAAGCTCTCGTCCTCGAAGATGCATTCTTGGTTATATTACCGTTCTGAGTTATGTTGTTCTGTTATTTTATTTGAAGATATGAAGGGTTACTTATTTGAAGATGCTACTCCTAAGAAAGGTCAACTTTTCGATCATCAGCCTCTACAATTAAACAATGATGCATTCTTCCTTTTCCTTTCCATCTTCTTCTTCTCCACCTCTCTTCTTTTCTTGTTCTCCTTTTTCTTTCTTCTCCTTCCTCCTCCTCCTCTTCTCCTTCTTCCTTTCTTGTTCTGATTTCAACTTTCTTCTTATTCTTCTTCCTCCTTTTTCCTCTTCTTCTACTTCTTCTTCTTTTTTTTCAACTTTCTTCTTCTAATTATCTAAACCTAAATCTAGCACTAACCTAAACCAACCACTAACCTAAACCTATCAATAACCTAATTAAACCTAAACAGCAAAGAAAAACAGTAGAAAAAAACAAAAAAAATGCTCACCTTGGCTCC
>NC_041382.1:776045269-776062034 GCF_002162155.2 Triticum dicoccoides
GGGCGAGGGGCGGTGGGTGGCGGCGGCGGTGGGTGGTTGGGACGGTGGGGCGACGGGGCGAGGGGAGGTGGGGCAAGGGGGCGGCGAGGGGAGGGGGGCGACGGGGCGAGGGAAGGTGGGGCTTGGCGTTACTAACAAATTTTTTATTTATTTATTTTTCAAAATTACTAATGGCGCACGGTGGGTGTGGTGCGCCATTACTATGTCAACTAGTAATGGCGCACTATTCCACGATGCGCCATTAGTAACAATTTTTTTTTCAAAACTACTAATGGCGCATCACACACCAGGTGCGCCATTAGTAACACATGATGCGCCATTAGTATATAGTAATGACGCATCACATGTCTGGTGTGCCATTAGTGGTCATATCATCAATAGCCCTTTTCCTAGTAGTGAGTAAACAACTTATACATCATCCTTGTGGAATGCTCATCCCACGTCCTTCATGGCAACAATGTTAAATCGACGAAGCTATCCTCAACATGCCAAATTTCAGTTGAGTTAATTATAATGATGGTTGCATGCTTGAAGATGCTCTAACGTCTAAGGGTGTGAATTGGGTACACTGATGTAGTAGTAGAGTGAGCTTGTGATTGTGAACAACTTTTAGGTTGGTATATATCACGCCAAAAGTCTGTTCAACCCCACCGACATATATCCCGCCAAGTCTTCTCAGATTAAGAGACACCATGTTATGCAGAGGAGCAGGGTTCAACATGCAGCCACCATAAAGTGGTTGTATGCATCACTCAAATGCAGAGGTCACGGGTCTTTTAAAAAAAAACACGCAGCGGCCCAGCAGGTGGAGGAAGCCGTTGTAGTGGTCCTTGACAGCTGCTTTCGGGCAGGTAGCGGTGGAACATGGCGGTGCAAATCCAGAGACACTTGACATGCCTCTTCTTTTTCTTTATTTTCTCTCAAAATCTCACTGTACAAGCATATGTTTTGGCGACCCACTAGCCCATGATATCCTCGACGGATATTCACTCGGTCCTAGCTACCTAATCCTACTAGCTAGGATACAAACTCCACAACTCATCTAATAACCTAGCATAACGCACGACCCAACGGCAAATGGAAACCTACCTAATATTTGACTTGAATACACACTCCCTCCGTTCCAAAATAAATATTGTAGTTTTATTTCAAATTACTAAAATCACAAAACATATTTTGGGACAGAGATAGTACCAGAGTATTAGGAAACTAACCAAGCAAATTATTTGTGGATTTCAAAGGAATCTTTTATCTGTTCAACTTCTATAAACTCAATTTTGCCTGACCAGGCTATGGGCAGTTGGGCACTTTCACATGCTAATGAGGTCATACGCATAAATGTTCCAAATGTCGTGATAGCCGACCCTTTTCTCATGAACTGGGTGGACCTTTGCGACAATACTGGTAAGCAGTCCATGAAGAACTATGTTTTACGTTTCATGCAAGATAACAAGAACAAAGACCACATGCTCATGCTCTACCATCCCGACTAAGTACTTGTTTGATCTTAACTTTCATAGTTTTCTTTTTCATATATATGTTTGGACATACAAAACTTTTAATCTTGGTCAAATTCAGGGTATGTTCACCTGTTTGCGCAAGGACCACTGGATTCTCATATTACTATAATCCAAATGTCCAATTGTTAGTTGATGGATTCCCTGAAGAGACGACAAAAGATTGGTGGCTCCTGATGGAATTGATGGATTATTGTCTCTTTAATTTGAATATGAAAGGAGCGAATGATCCCAAGGAGGTTCTATAGGAATCGTAACATATGCTTCAAGTGTGATGCCAATTCGTTTGCAAGCAAGAACCAAATGGTAGCTTGATGTGTGGCTTCTATGCCTACCTTCTCATCGAAGAGTTCATATGGTCGAACAAATCGTTCAAGAAGCACGAAGATGTCGTCAGATGGGTTGAAGACATAGAATTCATGTCGTTTGATTTGGGCATAGAGTTCGAACGCATCCAAAAGTGTTCGTCGTCAATAAGGAGGTTAGTAGCACCATTGTCTGAAGCTCGAGAGCCTTGGTGGCAATCTGTGAGACAAAGAGGATGTCATCCTTATCCGTCTCTCTTCCGAGTTTTCATTAGAGGCAACCCCGAGCTCTTTTAAGCATTGTAGTCTCCCCCTCCACCCCTTCGGTAGCCTCTAACCCAATGAATAGAACTGAAGGCACCTCCTTCACCGCATCCGGCCAAATGTTGCTTCGCCAGCTCATTGTCAATCCTTATCTAACCGAAGCCTCCTCGTCAGTGAGTTGATAACCCACAAGTATAGGGGATCGCAACAGTTTTCGAGGGTAAATTATTCAACCCAAATTTATTGATTCGACACAAGGGGAGCCAAAGAATATTCTCAAGTATTAGCAACTGAGTTGTCAATTCAACCACACCTGGAAACTTAGTATCTGCAGCAAAGTAATATGATAGTAGCTAGTGGTAACGGTAGCAAAAGGTAACGGTAGTAAAAGTAATGTTTTTGGTATTTTGTAGTGATGATAGCAATAGCAACGGGAAAGTAAATAAGCGAAGAACAATATACGGAAAGCTCGTAGGCAATGGATCGGTGATGGAGAATTATGCCAGATGCGGTTCATCATGTAACAGTCATAACCTAGGGTGACACAGAACTAGCTCCAATTCATCAATTTAATGTAGGCATGTATTCCGAATATAGTCATACGTGCTTATAGAAAAACTTGCATGACATCTTTTGTCCTACCCTCCCGTGGCAGCGGGGTCCTTATGGAAACTAAGGGATATTAAGGCCTCCTTTTAATAGAGTATCGGAACAAAGCATTAACACATAGTGAATACATGAACTCCTCAAACTATGGTCATCACCGGTAAGTATCCCGATTATTGTCACTTCGGGGTTAACGGATTATAACACATAATAGGTGACTATAGACTTGCAAGATAGGATCAAGAACTCTCATATATTGATGAAAACATAATAGGTTCAGATATGAAATCATGGCACTCGGGCCCTAGTGACAAGCATTAAGCATAGCAAAGTCATAGCAACATCAATCTCAGAACATAGTGGATACTAGGGATCAAACCCTAACAAAATTAACCCGATTACATGATAGATCTCATCCAACCCATCACTGTCCAGCAAGCCTACGATGGAATTACTCGCGCACGGCGGTGAGCATCATGAAATTGGCGATGGAGGATGGTTGATGATGATGATGGCGACGGATTCCCCTCTCCGGAGCCTCGAACGGACTCCAGATCAGCCCTCCCGAGAGGTTTTAGGGCTTGGCGGCGGCTCCGTATCGTAAAACGCGATGAATTCTTCTCTCTGGTTTTCTTCTCCCCGAAACACAATATATAGAGTTGGAGTTGGAGTTAGAGGAGCTCTAGGGGGGCACGAGGTAGGGGGCGCGCCCCCCACCCTCGTGGACAGGTGGTGGGCCCCTGGCCTTCATCTTTTGCAGGTATTTTTTATACTTTCCAAAAAGTTGTTCCGTGAAGTTTCAGGTCATTCCGAGAACGTTTGTTTCTGCACATAAATAACACCATGGTAATTCTGCTGAAAACAGCGTCAGTCCGGGTTAGTTCCATTCAAATCATGCAAGTTAGAGTCCAAAACAAGGGCAAAAGTGTTTGGAAAAGTAGATACGACGGAGACGTATCAACTCCCCCAAGCTTAAACCTTTGCTTGTCCTCAAGAAATTCAGTTGATAAACGAAAAGTGATAAAGAAAAACTTTTACAAATTCTGTTTGCTCTTGTTGTTGTAAATATATAAAGCCAGCATTCAAGTTTTCAACAAAGATTATAACTGATCACATTCGCAATAATGCTTAGGTCTCAAGTTTACTCATATCAATAGCATAATCAACTAGCGAGCAATAATAATAAATCTCGAATGACAACACTTCCTCAAAACAATCATAATATGATATAACAAGATGGTATCTCGCTAGCCCTTTCTGAGATCGCAAAATATAAATGCAGAGCACCTTTAAAGACCAAGGACTGACTAGACATTGTAATTCATGGTAAAAGAGATCCAGTCAAGTCATACTCAATGTAAACTAACAATAATGAATGCAAATGACAGCGGTGCTCTCCAACTGATGCTTTTTAATAAGAGGATGATGACTCAACATAAAAGTAAATGGATAGGCCCTTCGCAGAGGGAAGCGAAGATTTGTAGAGGTGCCAGAGCTCGGCTTTGAAATAGAGGTGAATAATATTTTGAGCGGTATACTTTCATTGTCAACATAACAACCAAGAGATGGCAATATGTTCCATGCTACACACATTATAGGTGGTTCCCAAACAGAATGGTAAAGTTTATACTCCCCCTTCCACCAACAAGCATCGATCCATGGCTTGCTCGAAACAACGAGTGCCTCCAACTAACAAGAGTCCCAGGGGGAGTTTTGTTTGCAATTATTTTGATTTAGTTTGCATAAAGCATGGGACTAGGCATCCCGGTGACCAGCCACTTTCTCATGAGTGAGGAGCGGAGTCCACTCCTCTTGAGAATAACCTGCCTAACATGGAAGATACAGACAGCCCTAGTTGATACATGAGCTATTCGAGCATACAAAACATGATATTTATTTGAAGGTTCAGAGTTTGGCACATACAAATTTACTTGGAACGGCAGGTAGATACCGTATATAGGTAGGTACGGTGGACTCATGTGGAATAACTTTGTGGTTTATGGAGTTTGGATGCACAAGCAGTATTCCCGCTTAGTATAGGTGAAGGATAGCAAAAGACTGGGAAGCGACCAGCTAGAGAGCGACAACAGTCATGAACATGCATTAAACTTAATCAATGATGTCTACTACACAACCTTCTTCTTATAGACGTTGTTGGGCCTCCAAGTGCAGAGGTTTGTAGGACAGTAGCAAATTTTCCTCAAGTGGATGATCTAAGGTTTATCAATTCGTAGGAGGCGTAGGATGACGATGGTCTCTCTCAAGCAACCCTGCAACCAAATAACAAAGAGTCTCTTGTGTCCCCAACACACCCAATACAATGGTAAATTGTATAGGTGCACTAGTTCGGTGAAGAGATGGTGATACAAGTGCAATATGGATAGTAGATAAAGGTTTTTGTAATCTGAAAAAATAAAAACAGCAAGGTAACGAATGATAAAAGTGAGCGTAAACGGTATTGCAATGCGTTGAAACAAGGCCTAGGGTTCATACTTTGGCTAGTGCAAGTTCTCTCAACAATAATAACATAATTGGATCACATAACTATCCCTCAACATGCAACAAAGAGTCACTCCAAAGTCACTAATAGCGGAGAACGAACGAATAGATTATGGTAGGGTACGAAACCACCTCAAAGTTATTCTTTCCAATCAATCCGTTGGGCTATTCCTATAAGTGTCACAAACAACCCTAGAGTTCATACTAGAATAACACCTTAAGACACAAATCAACCAAAACCCTAATGTCACCTAGATACTCCAATGTCACCTCAAAGATTCGTGGGTATGATTATACAATATGCATCACACAATCTCAGATTCATATATTCAACCAACACATAGAACCTCAAAGAGTGCCCCAAAGTTTCTACCGGAGAATCACGATGAAAACGTGTGCCAACCCCTATGCATAGGTTCATGGGCGGAACCCGCAAGTTGATCACCAAAACATACATCAAGTGAATCATGTGATATCCCATTGTCACCACAGATACGCACGACAAGACATACATCAAGTGTTCTCAAATCTTTAAAGACTCAATCCGATAAGATAACTTTAAAGGGGAAACTCAATCCATTACAATAGAGTAGCGGGGGGAAGAAACATCATAGGATCCAAATATAATAGCAAAGCTCGCGATACATCAAGATCGTATCACCTCAAGAACACGAGAGAGAGAGAGAGAGAGAGAGAGAGAGAGAGAGAGAGAGAGAGAGAAAGAGAGATCAAACACATAGCTACTGGTACATACCCTCAGCCCCGAGGGAGAACTACTCCCTCCTCGTCATGGAGAGCACCGGGATGATGAAGATGGCCACCGGAGAGGGATTGCCCCCTCCGGCAGGGTGCCGGGACGGGTCTAGATTGGTTTTCGGTGGCTACGGAGGCTTCTGTCGGCGGAACTCCCGATCTATTGTGCTCTCGGATGTTTTTAGGGTATATGGAGATATATAGGCAGAAGAAGTACGTCAGGGGGGACACGAGGGGCCCACGAGTGTGGAGGGCGCGCCCCCTGCCTCGTGGCCTCCTCGTAGATCCTCTGACGTGCACTCCTAGTCTTATGGGCTTCTTCTAATTCAAAAATAAGTTCTATGAAGTTTCAGGTCAACTGGACTCCGTTTGGTTTTCCTTTTCTGCGACATTCTAAAACAAGGTAAAAACAGAAACTGTCACTGGGCTCTGGGTTAATAGGTTAGTCCCAAAAATGATATAAAAGTGTATAATAAAGCCCATAAACATCCAAAACAGTAGATAATATAGCATGGAGCAATCAAAAATTATAGATAAGTTGGAGACGTATCAATCAACACCGAATGCAAGCATGAGTAGGATATAATCCACCATGAACATAAATATCGTGAAGGCTATGTTGATTTTGTTTCAACTACATGCGTGAACATGTGCCAAGTCAAGTCACTTAAATCATTTAGAGGAGGATACCACCCTATCATACCACATCACAACCATTTTAATATCATGTTGGCACGCAAGGTAAACCATTATAACTCATAGCTAGTCAAGCATGGCACAAGAAACTATGATCTCTAGTTGTCATTGCAAACATGTTTATTCATAATAGTCTGAATCAGAAACATTGAACCAATCATATTTACAAAAATAAAAGAGGTCGAGTTCATACCAGCTCTTCTCATCTCAGTCAGTCCATCATATATCGTCATAATTGCCTTTCACTTGCATGACCGAACGATGTGAATAATAATAATAGTGCACGTGCATTGGACTAAGCTGGAATCTGCAAGTATTCAATAAACAGGAGAAGACAAGGCAATATGGGATCTTTTGTCAGATCAACAATTATGCATACAAGAGCCACTTTAACAATTTAATTAAGGTCTTCTCCTATCGACCCCCAAAGAAAAGAAAAGGAATAAAACTATTTACCTGGGAGAGCTCCCAACAAGCAAAAAAGAACAGGAAATCTTTTTGGGTTTTCTTTTTAATTACTACTACAAGCATGGAAAGTAAACTAATTAAAAGCTACAACTATTTTTTTTGTTTTTCTTAAGGTTTATCAAACACACAAGAAGAAAACATAAAAAGAAAATAAACTAGCATGGATGATACAATGAAAAAGTATGAGCACCGACATCTAGCAATGAGTGTGTGAACATAAATGTAATGTCGGTGAAAAATACGTACTCACCCAAGCTTAGGCTTTTGGCCTAAGTTGGTCTATGGCCACGGCTGGCCTGGCGGATATCCATAATAATAGTTGGGGCCGTACTGCGAAGAAGAAGAAGACTCCGATTGCCACTGGTTGGCAATCATCTCCGGATCCCACTGGTAATTAGACTGTCGTGAAGGATCAACTGGTGGTTCCGGCTCTGGCACCATAGCTGGTGCAGGGTTCCGGTAGGCGTGAATAGCCTTTAACGAAATAAGGTACTGGCCTGCAGATAAATCATACAAAGAAGGAGCAGGCAGGGTAATAGTCTTAGGATGATGTTTATCAAAGAACAATTTGTATTTAAGTTCTCCTTCCCGATTCTTAACAATAAAATCATGTGCCACCATACTTTTATAATCTAAATAAACACGAGGTAGCACTTTTTCTTCCTTCTCATAATGCCTAATAGGTATGTTAAACTGTGCAGGTAGGCGTGAAGCATAGATGTCTCCAAAGATGGGCCACTTTGTACGGTTCAGACTTAACCGTTTAGCAATAATGCCGCCCATACTAACAAAGTTATCACCGTATAAACGGTGGAGCAAAATAATAATATCAGGGACACTAAGGTTTCCACGGTTTCCGCGGCTAATTAAACAACAACTAGCAAATAATGCAAAATAGCGTAAAACGGGAAAATGTATGCTAGTGATTCGTGCATCGGAAACATTCCTTGTTTCCCCTATAGTGATAGTGTCAATAAACTCATCCACATCCTCGCGATGTGGTTCCTCTGTCTTGCCCTCAGAAGGGACTAAACAAACCCGACAAAAATCATAAAGTGACGTCTCCTTATGCTCATCATATAAATGAAACTCCACCGTAGGTGGTGAGCTCCTAGAATGGAAATGAAAGTTTTGCACAAAGATATTTGTGAGTAAGAGATACTGATTGCGTTGGTCGTGGAGGAAAGCGGTGAGGCCTGCATTCTTAGCCAATTCATGAAAATCTTCATAAATCCTGACTGCTCTCAAGAAATCATCGGAAGGCCATTCACATGACTGAACCTCCGTGGTGCGAGGCAGATTATACTTAGGCTTCGGTGCCTTTTCCTTCGAGCTTCGGCTTGATGCGCCCCTCAAAAGTCTCTTCATCATTTTTTGAAAAATTCTGAAATTTTTAGTAACTTCAAAATAAAAGTAAACCAAACTCAATAATATTGATAGCAACTACTCCTACAAGTGCCTAGGGCCTATATCATGCATCAAAACTACTTTTGACAATATAAATTTGACATGCAAGCTCAAGAACAGGGTCACCTAAGCAGCAAAAATTTGCAATGAATAAAGCACTAGAACAAAAACTAATTGGACCAATGGAGGAGTCACATACCAAGGAACAATCTTCCCAAGCAGTTTTGTGAGAGGTGCTTTGAGCAAGGAGATCGAAAATGGCAGCAAAACGAGCTTGGACTCGGGTATGAACTAGATATTCGTGTCCGGGGGAGGAAGAAGGAGTGTGTGGGTGAAAGGATAAGTGGAGGAGGGCCACCGTGGGCCCACGAGGCAGGGGGCGCGCCCTCCACCCTCGTGGGCAGGTGGTTGAACCCCCCTGCTGTGTACTCAGTGCCAAATATTCTCAAATATTCCAGAAAAAAATCATATTTAAATTTCAGGGCATTTGGAGAACTTTTATTTTCGGGGTATTTTTATATTGCACGGATAATCAGATAACAGACAGAAAGTACTTATTTTTATTTTATTTAATATAAATAACAAAAAGTAAAAGGAGGGTACAGAAGGTTGTGCCTTCTAGTTTCATCCATCTCATGCTCATCAAAAGGAATCCACTAACAAGGTTGATCAAGTCTTGTTAACGAACTCATTCCGAATAACATGGAACCAGAGAAATTTCGAATAACACTATGTTACCTCAACGGGGATTTGCGCATCCCCAATAATAAGAATATCATATTTCTTCTTGACAGTGGGAAGAGGAAATTCAAAACCTCCAAATATAATCGATGGAATTTTTCCAATAGAGTTGATACTATGAACTTGAGGTTGTTTCCTCGAAAAGTGTACCGTATGCTCATTACCATTAACATGAAAAGTGACATTGCCTTTAGTGCAATCAATAAAAGCCCCTGCAGTATTCAAAAAGGGTCTTCCAAGAATAATAGACATACTACCGTCCTCGGGAATATCAAGAATAACAAAGTCCGTTAAAATAGTAACGTTTGCAACTACAACAGGCACATCCTCACAAATACCGACAGGTATAGCAGTTGATTTATCAGCCATTTGCAAAGATATTTCAGTAGGTGTCAACTTATTCAAATCAAGTCTATGATATAAAGAGAGAGGCATAACACTAACACCGGCTCCAAGATCACATAAAGCAGTTTTAACATAGTTTCCTTTAATGGAGCATGGTATAGTTGGTACACCGGAATCTCCAAGTTTCTTTGGTATTCCAACCTTAAAAGTATAATTAGCAAGCATGGTGGAAATTTCATCTTCCGGTATCTTTCTTTTATTTGTAACAATATCTTTCATATACTTAGCATAAGGATTCATTTTGAGCATATCAGTTAATCACATACGCAAAAAGATAGGTCTAATCATTTCAGCAAAGCGCTCAAAATCCTCATCATCCTTTTTCTTGGATGGTTTGGGAGTAAAAGGCATAGGTTTCTGAACCCAACGCTCTCTTTCCTTACCGTGTTTCCTAGCAACAAAGTCTTTCTTATCATAATGTTAATTCTTTGATTGTGGGTTATCAAGATCAACAACGGGTTCAATTTCTATATCATTATCATTACTAGGTTGAGCATCATCATGAACATTATCATTAACATTATTACTATTTTCAAGTTCATTACGAGATCGAGTTTCAGCATCAGAAATGGAAATCTCATTTGGATTCTCAGGTGTTTCAATAATAGGTTCACTAGAATCATGCAAAGTCCTGTCATTTTTCTTTTTCTTCCTTTTAGAAGGACTATGTACATCTATATTATTTCTCTGAGAATCTTGCTCAATTCTCTTAGGGTGGCCTTCAGGATACAAAGGTTCCTGAGTCATTCTACCACCTCTAGTCATAACTCTAACAGCATTATCATTATCCTTACTATTCAATTCATTGAGCAAATCATTTTGAGCTTTAAGTACTTGTTCTACTTGAGTGGTAACCATAGAAGCATGTTTACTAATAAGTTTAAGTTCATCTTTGACATTAGCCATATAATCACCCAAGTGTTCAAGCATATTTGAATTGTATTTCAATTGTCTACCAAAATAAGCATTAAAATCTTCTTGCTTAACCAGAAATTTATCAAACTCATCTAAGCATGGGCTAGCAAACTTAGTAAATAGGATTTCAGCTTTATCATATCTATAGGGAGAATTTACCTTTACTACCTGTGTCGGGTTATCAAGACCATAAGTTTCTTCAATAGGTAATGGATTAAGATCATATGTTTCTTCAACAAGCGGTAAATTAAGACCATGTATTTCTTCAATAGGAGGTAAATTCTTAGCATCTTCAACTTTAATACCTTTTTCTTTCATAGATTTCTTTGCTTCTTGCATATCTTCAGGACTAAGAAATAGAATACCCCTCTTCTTCGGAGTTGGTTTAGGAATAGGCTCAGTAATTGGCCCCAGAGGTGTCCAATTATTTTCATTTGTCAACATATTATTCAATAGAATTTCAGCTTCATCCGGTGTTCTTTCCCTGAAAACAGAACTAGCACAACTATCCAGGTAATCTCTAGAGGCATCGGTTAGTCCATTATAAAAGATATCAAGTATTTCATCTTTCTTAAGAGGATGATCAGGCAAAGCATTAAGTAACTTGAGAAGCCTTTCCCAAGCTTGTGGGAGACTCTCTTCTTCAATTTGCACAAAATTATATATATCCCTTAAAGCAGCTTGTTTCTTATGAGCAGTGAAATATTTAGCAGAGAAGTAATAAATCATATCCTGGGGACTATGCACACAACTAGGATCAAGAGAATTAAACCATATCTTAGCATCACCCTTTAATGAGAACGGAAATATTTTAAGGATATAAAAGTAGCGAGTTCTCTCATCATTAGTGAACAGGGTAGCTATATCATTTAATTTAGTAAGATGTGCCACAACAGTTTCAGATTCATAGCCATGAAAAGGATCAGATTCAACCAAAGTAATTATATCAGGATCAACAGAGAATTCATAATCCTTATCAGTAACACAGATAGGTGAAGTAGCAAAAGCAGGGTCAGGTTTCATCCTAGCATTTAGAGATTGCTTATTCCATTTAGCTAATAACCTCTTGAGTTCGTATCTATCTTTGCAAGCAAAAATAGCTAAAGAAGCTTCTTTATCAAAAACATAACCCTCGGGAATAACAGGCAAGTCTTCATCATCAATTTCATCAGTATTATCAGATTCAATATTTTCAATCTCTCTAGCCCTAGCAAGTTGTTCATCAAGAAATTCACCAAATGGCACAGTAGTATCAAACATAGAAGTAGTTTCATCATAAGTATCATGTATAGCAGAAGTGGCATCATCAATAACCTGCGACATATCAGAACGAATAACAGAAGCAGGTTTAGGTGTCGCAAGCTTAATTAAAACAGAAGATGAATTAAGTGCAGAACTAGATGGTAGTTCCTTACCTCCCCTCGTAGTTGAGGGATGAATCTTAGTTCTCGGATCTTTCAAGTTCTTCATAATGATAAACAGATATAAATCCCAAGTGACTCAAGGAATAGAGCTATGCTCCTCGGAAACGGCGCCAGAAAATAGTCTTGATAACCCACAAGCATAGGGGATAGCAACAGTTTTCGAGGGTAAAGTATTCAACCCAAATTTATTGATTCAACACAACGGGAGCCAAAGAATATTCTCAAGTATTAGCAGCTGAGTTTTCAATTCAACCACACCTGGAAACTTAGTATTTGCGGCAAAGTATTTAGTAGCAAAGTAATATGATAGTAGTGGTAACGGTAGAAAAAGGTAACAGTAGTAAAAGTAATGTTTTTGGTATTTTGTAGTGATGATATCAATAGCAACGGGAAAGTAAATAAGAGAAGAACAATATATGGAAAGCTCGTAGGCAATGGATCGGTGATGGAGAATTGTGCCGGATGCGGTTCATCATGTAACAGTCATAACCTAGGGTGACACAGAACTAGCTCCAGTTCATCAATGTAATGTAGGCATGTATTCCGAATATAGTCATACGTGTTTATGGAAAAGAACTTGCATGACATCTTTTGTCCTACCCTCCCGTGGCAGCGGGGTCCTTATGGAAACTAAGGGATATTAAGGCCTCCTTTTAATAGAGTACCGGAACAAAGCATTAACACATAGTGAATACATGAACTCCTCAAACCACGGTCATCACCGGTAAGTATCCCGATTATTGTCACTTCGGGGTTAACGGGTCATAACACATAATAGGTGACTATAGACTTGCAAGATAGGATCAAGAACTCTCATATATTGATGAAAAAATAATAGGTTCAGATCTGAAATCATGGCACTTAGGCCCTAGTGACAAGCACTAAGCATAGCAAAGTCATAGCAACATCAATCTCAGAACATAGTGGATACTAGGGATCAAACCCTAACAAAACTAACTTGATTACATGATAGATCTCATCCAACCCATTACCGTCCAGCAAGCCTACGATGCAATTACTCACGCACGGCGGTGAGCATCATAAAATTGGCGATGGAGGATGGTTGATGATGACGATGGCGACGGATTCCCCTCTCCGGAGCCCCGAACGGACTCCAGATCAGCCCTCCCGAGAGGTTTTAGGGATTGGCGGCGGCTTCGTATCGTAAAACGCGATGAATTCTTCTCTGATTTTTTTCTCCCCAAAACACAATATATAGAGTTGGAGTTGGAGTCGGAGGAGCTCCAGGGGGGCCACGAGGTAGGGGGCGCGCCCTAGGCGGGCAGGCGCGCCCCCACCCTCGTGGACAGGTGGTGGGCCCCTGGCCTTCATCTTTTGCAAGTATTTTTTATATTTTCCAAAAAAGTTGCTCCGTGAAGTTTCAGGTCATTCCGAGAACGTTTGTTTATGCACATAAATAACACCATGGTAATTCTGCTGAAAACAGCGTCAGTCCGGGTTAGTTCCATTCAAATCATGCAAGTTAAAGTCCAAAATAAGGGCAAAAGTGTTTGGAAAAGTAGATACGACGGAGACATATCATGAGTCGATGCGTAACAATTGTCAACTCCAATTTGATCCATTAGTGCCCGAAGAAGACATGTTCCCTTGTCCCCACCGAACTTTGCTGCTAGTGAACCTATAGTTGTTGGAGTTTTGCACTAATCTCCAAGGTGTGGGAGGAGCTTGAAAGCAGACATGCATTGCCACCATGCGGAGATGGGCCGCCAAGTCGCCGGAAGGTCCCCATCGGCGCTCCACAACGGCAATCCCTGCTGAGTGTTGCCTCGCTAGCATCCATCGCCTAACTTGACCATCACCTACAACTGCTTCGCAAGGTTGCCCTGAGCACGACATGGTGGCTAGCACCCTACGATGCGTCATCGTTCATCGGTGATGGTAGCAATCGGAGCTGCATGGGACGTCACTGCCGCGCACGCTCCTAGTCGAGACTAGTGTTAATTTCATTAGTAGGTCTTGCACATCAATCACATAAAAGGAGTCGGTTGAAGGGTGCATCTATATTACAAAAAAATCATGCTAGAAATTTTAGGGCTTTCTTGCAAGAAAACTAAGAGTTAGTTAATTATGACCTATATGCACCCGAAGCTCAAGTTATGTTACCACATTTTGTAGTTTTCAAGTAGAGGATGACTAAACTCCTCTCATCCCATAAGTTCTATGACCACCAATGCCAATTTACTTCTTTCGGATTCCTTAAAAAGTTTCAGAGCCCTATGATATTTGAGATTTCCTAAAACTGTAGAGCCTATGTATAGCGCCCAAGATGCGATTTTATCCCAATCACGTGATGAATTCATAATTGGGGCACAATCACATTTGAAGCGCGTTACAAGTTGGTATAAGAGCCCACCCTCGCGGTTACATGAATGTTTGCGGACAGGTGCGCGATCATGTTGTCCTTGACGTTTGTGACCCGTCGTGGCACACGGCATGGCAAATGTACCGAACTGGATGCACAGACGTATGAGCCAAGAGGGAACGTTCCTGTGGCCCGACGAGGACATCGATTCCTCTGAATGGGGGTGTATGTGATAGCCTGGCTTATTAGGAATGATAGACTACTCATATCAATAAGGAATTCTTTCTTTTTCAAAAGCACATTCGGACAGAACTTCAAAGTTAAGCGTGCTCATCTTGGAGTAATTTCAGGATGGGTGACCGATTGGGAAGTTGCTTCCGGGTGCGCATGAGTGAGGACAAAGTGCACAGAAAAGACTAGTATTGATCTGTGGGGCCAGTCTAGATCTCGCCAGGAGTAACGACCACCGGCGGGTGTGTCCGGGGCGTTACACTATGTATGTTATTTCATTCTATTTATCTTATATGTGTGCTATTTCAAACCCACTTTTGCATCAGTATAATTGAAGTTTCATGTTCCAACCTTACACAATTTAAGTCATTTTAAATTCATAAATTTCAAAGTTTTAGATTTGAACATAACATTTTTTTTCAAATGCATGAATAAAACATGATAAACATCATCCTAAAGGATTTGACATCTGCGACTTTGTTTTCTTCTCTATAGGATGACTTGCTCTGACTCTAACAAGCGAAACAGTGCGGGCGTTGGGTTGTCCTGGCTCTGCGGGTCACCTACCTTAGAGGGCCATGAGAAAGTGGGAAACTAAAAAGTGTATTTAAGTTGGCTAGTGCTAGGCGCTGGCGGCCTGGCGCTAGGTTCGGCTGGTCGGGCCCCAGCCATTCAATCTGGTGCACTACAGCCAACCAAAAAGATCTGTAGCCCCCAATTAGCCTCCCCTTGACCTGTTTTCTTCCTTTCAACGAATCCCCAAAAAAACCGCTGCCTCATCACTCCGCCGGCAAGGGCAACGGCTACCGGCCACTAGGTGCTTGCACCCCGACACCTCGTAGCCCCTCTGCTGCTCGACGGAGAACCTTCCCGCTAGTCAATTGCAGTTGCAAGCTCCACCTCAGATGGTTGCAACTCCCGCAATCGACGCTCCATGGTTGCAGCACCTGATGTGCCGTCGCCGACACTCGCCGTCGACGTTCGCTGTGATCGACGACCACCAGTAAACGACATTGAATGGATGTAGGAAAATACATCGCTAGTAGTAGCAAAAAACACCAACGGTTGCAGCAAAAAAATGGTCGCCGCCATCGCAGCCCCGTCACCATGGAAGAAGCAAATTCCCTAGCTGGTAGTAGCAAAATCTAACGATGATTGCAGCAAAAAAGTTGCGGTCACCGCGGGGTCACAGCTCCGCCATGATGGATGTAGCAAAATCGTTTGCCGGTTGCGGCTTTTTGCGTCACTGCTTCGAGCTTTTTGTATTGCTGGTTCCAACATTCACGGACAGGGCGGCTGCAGCTCGCTGACCGCCAATTGTAGCACCGCCCCATGCAGGTTGCACCTCGCCGACAGCTGGATGTAGCACCGCCTCATGCCGGTTGCAGCTCGATGGCCGTCGGTTGTAGCACGAACGATGACCGTCCCAGCACGCCACCGCACCGGATGTAGCAGACACGCCACGCTAGTACCAGCCCCATGCCGCTCGCCATGGCCTCGCAACGGCGCTTTCCATAGCACAGGGGCGGCGATTATTGTGCGTCTGCAACGTCACTTCGGTCCTTGGTGCATGGCGCCCTTGAATGCAATGACGTCCTGCTCCAACACATCGCCAGCAACGGACGAGCGGCAGCGGAGAGGCGCATGGATGGGCGTGTGGCTATGGAGGACGCTACTGGGTCAGAGAGAATTGAGATGGGCGAAGAAGAATCAAGAGAGAAGGAGAGAAGGAAGAGAAGAAACACGGGCCAGTGCGCAGCATGACACGTGAGCGAATGAACTGGCCAAAAGCCTGGCCGGTCGTCCAGGTACAAGCATTTACCATTTAAGTTGGCACGTGAGTTAACATCCATATCGACCTAACATGTGGGCGCAGGTTGTCAGGATGGCATAAATGGCTAAATATGGTAAAATCTGAAAGTAAATGTTTGCATACGGTCGATCGGCCGAGTTTTGACCGGTCGCCTCGCACACGCATCTATTTTGATTGGACGAGCACGCTTCACATGGGCCCACACCACCAACAATCTTATCTCATCGTCCTCCTTTGCTTTCTTTTTTCTCCCGACACCACGCGTTGTCCTGGACTTCGAGTTGCGCCCCGACGGCCATGGATCCGAGCTTCTCCACACCACCAATTGGACAGTTGCTCGCCACGGCCATGCGCCATCCATTCCCGTCGCCCTCCTCGGCACGCGCCATTGCCAGGGG